>NC_051863.1:160102813-160390031 GCF_015732765.1 Culex quinquefasciatus | reverse complement strand
TTTTTATCAATAATTTGGATATAAGTTCGCATTATGAATGTCAAAACTGTGTTATTTGATGAATTCCAACATCAACTTTCATTTAAAGTTTGTTTGAACGCTGTAGTTAATGCCAAAACAATTAAATACAATAAAATTATAAGTTTACTAAAAATGCGAAACATTTCACTTGAAATATTTCATAGGCGTTCAAAGCACCGAGAAGACAAAGCAAAAATTTGTGGTTTCGATTTCCTTGAATTCTAGCAAATTTTAAATAAACTATCGATTGTTTTCATGTTAATAGCTTATTTGAGACCTAAAGAATGCCATTCACTAACATTTCAGTCCAAATTTGTGCGATTCATAAGTAAAATCGAGTGTCCGGAATTCGAAGCAAAAGTGTCCGGATTTCGAATCAGCTTTTATCAGTGTCCGGGATTCGAAGCACAACAAGTCATCTTAATTTTGAAATTCTGATGAAAAATAGTTAGAAAAGGCCTATTTTGCATGCATTTTCTTGAAACTGACTGTTTATACTATGTCCTGAAGATATTTCTACATTTCCAGCTTTTTACAAGTTTTTTTGCCAGCTATAACAAAAATGATATGCTACTAAGTGTCCGGATTTCGAATCATGACGTTATGTTGCCCGTAGTTGGGAGCAATGTCATATCTTAAGCGCTTTGAAAACGTTAGCGCAAGTTAAAAGACATTAATGGTGACTTTCGTTAAGCAGTTAAGCTCTCATCTTGCTTGTGGACGTGTGTGCCAACAAAATGATGAGAAATGGACTCGCAAAATAGCAATTATGATCAAAAGTGCAATAAATTTGATCTTTTGGCCAGTAAGTGGCATAAATTTGCGTGCCTACTCGAGGCGGTGCTATTGCTGGTAAGTTTAGAGCCTAAATAGTATTTTTGGAGCTTTAATCGAGCATCAAACTCTCCATATGACGAAGATAGGTGTTTGATTAGAAAGAGTATATTTCCCCTAAATATTGAATAAATTAAAAATAAATAACTGAATGCGATTCAGTGATCATCACTTTTGCTGAAATTCTGTAATGAACAAAAACATTGCTGAAAAATCAGTAACTGCAAACTGAAATTTCAATCCTCTTTTAAATGTGTTGTGTTTTTTTATCTTAAGAAGCAAAGGTAAGAACAATGTGAAGTACAAATGCCTCGATGTTGACCACCCGTTTTTAGGTTTGGAGGATTGATGAAATGAATGTATAAATAACAGTACTGGAAACATTTCTACGGCAAGCAGCATCAAATTTTGTTGAATCTTCAGCAAATGATCTGTCAAGCTGACACAAAAACTACTGATTTTTGAGCAAAATAATTTGACATTTCTTTTGCTGAAATTTCAGTTGTTTTGGCAACCCGTTAACTAAACTATCTGTCAAAGTGCAAGTTAACTTAGAATTCAGTAAAATCTGGATTACTGAATTGTTTACTGATATTTAAGTAGATGAAAATTCAGTAAAACTTCACTGAGTTTAGGCGGAAAAATTGTGTGTAGTTTTGAAAATACTAAAATGAGTGTAACAAAAATTGGTGGCAAAAAGCTATAGTTGTTGTGCACTGTTAACGGATTTTTGAAAAGAAATATAAATAACAATCTTGTTGATGAAATATTTTAAGTGAAACAAATAATTTGCACACTTTTCTTACAAAACTTGCAAGAAATATTTTTCAGCAGTAGCAATCTCAAGACGAATTAAAAAATATTTGAAAATAGATTGAAATTTTACAAAGGGCATCATAGTTTACAAAGAAAACAGTTTTATTTGGATAGTAAAAAATAAAAATAAGATATTTTCATAATATCAAAAAAGTTTTTAAAGTTTTATAATAAATTTAACTTGAAAAATACACACTGTCACAGATATTAAGATTCTCTACAGTTCGTGATGCCATTTCATTAGGGCACATAACTTTTTTAGGCAAGAGTGTGTCCCTTTCACACCTTATGTACACTGTCATATGAGTGAAAGGGATACACTATTGTTTACAAAAGTTATGTGCCCTTTTGAAATGTTAGGCTCCAGTTTTTATCTACCCTCATTTTTATTATTTTCCAGCTGTCTCCAAAAATATTTATTCAGCGGTACCATCAAAATCGAACTCCTCGTCGCAAATATTTACAAAATGAGCAAAACTCGCCGAAAGTTTATCTGACTGAGTCAGTTTGACAAAAGACGCATTGTTGAGGTTCTAGGTCACATGTTTAAGGTTGAGAACAAACAAACAAAAGAAAAGAAGGTGTTGGGATGTGCGAAAAATAAGCCCAGCTGAACGTTTAGCGATATTTAGTGGAATGACTCAGTTGCGTTGAAGTTACTATTTTTAGTAGTCGGATAATTCTGGTGGTTTATCTTTCGTCTTTTCTGAGAACAAAATTTGATTGAAAAGTTCAGATGAAAAGCTAAAACCATATAAAAATACCACGAAGAGTATTCGTTTAACGCCCCCTTGTGAATAAGCCAACTTTGAGAACGGACAATCTAATTTACGTCAATTATAACATTTTAACGAAATAGACTGATTCGCCAATGATTAAAAAGCAGTAAACCATTGAGGATTGCAAATTTCAAAAGCAATATTTGACAGTATTTACACCTTGGCGTTTCTAACCTTGATTTGGATTGACACATCAAGGTAAACAAGTTTAAAGGTGCACTTTGGTACAAAATGATCTGTCAAACTCATGGATTGGCAATAGATTAGCTAATTACAACTCATTTACGGTATCTATTTCCATCAACCAAAATCCCCAGCCTCGAGTGAAATCGTCCCTCTTCCAACCGGAATCACGTGGGATTCATCGTAACCGCACTTAATCCGGATGTCACATCCCGACTCACATGCCCAGCCTTAAATATTTTATCACAATGCGCCCCAGAACTGTCACTCTTCTCGGCGTACATTAAGACAACAACAACACAAAATGACACACCCCCGCCCTGGACACGCCGTACCTTTTCAGCCTCATCCTTGGTCCGTTTAAAGGTTGCTTCCGCGCGGCAACTTAATCCTTTTAGCTGGATTCCCGTCGTCGTTGTCGTCGCCGTTTCTAGGACATTCCACCGAGACCTGTTGGCCCTGAAACGCATCTGCAGAGACCGGCCACTTGAGGAGGCCGACAAAAAAAATAAGCAGCTGCCGGCCTCGTGAAAAACAGGATCTTGACGGGTTGTTTTTGGTCACATCTGTTGCACTTATTTTTGTATTATTTTTTTGCACTCTTTTCTTTGTGCGTGTATTTGCTGCAATTTTGCGTTGCAGCTTGCACTTATACACTGTTAGTTTTGAAGATGAAAATTTCATGTGCATTTACAAAATTTAACAAAACTTGTATTTTTACTTTTGATTTTCATATACTTTTCTAAAAATAGCCCGTAAATAACCCACGTTGAATTACGTTACACGAATCCGGAGAATTTCATGCCTCTCCTCTTCCTGCTTCTCACCACATCCCATTACACGCGAAACATTAGCAGCCGGCTTCTTCACAACACTGCTTCATCCTTCCTTTCGTGCCGTACAGCCCATTGCACAACCACACGCACTGCTTCCTCTCTTTTCTCTTCCTTCCCACCTCGTTCTCACACGCACACTACGCCCAAAAGTCCTTACGTTCAAAATTTGGCGCCACATCAAAGGACTAAACGTCCAAATTTATTGCCACTAATCAGTCAGTCACTAATTCAAAGCGCGCGCGGCGAATCTTTCCAACGGCTACTAAGACGTCGCCGCGGCCACCTCTCGACGGATTTGAATCAAGATGCAAACTAAACCGCCACAACTGAAACAAAGTTGGCGTTTGTGGGGAACCCCGGCGGCGATGGACGATCTAGCAACTGACGGAACATTGAATATGGGAGAGTGTACGAACGACGAAATCCAACAAAAACAGAGAGTGCACAAAAGGGGGCGAAAACGCCGCCGACGAGAGAGCCCGGAGATCGAGAGAGAGAGAGAGTTTTAAGGTGATGACACAGTGGATAAGAAAAAAGCTGGTTTTGGGGTGAACAGCTGTTCTAGAACAAAATTGTTATTTATTTTTTCATTGAAATAAGAGACTTCACGCATAAATTTAAAACAAATTAGTTTTAAATCATTGCTTTTTAAAATTAGTTCCTAAAATGTTTTACCATATTGTAACAAAAAAACCTCAAAAACAACTTATTTTTTGTGTTAAACAATTTAAAATGAACTAACTTTTCTGCCTAGCATGCAAACCTAACCTCAACAAAAATCATTCGACCGACGTTAGGTGCAACTACCCTATCACCAACACACCTGCACGTTTATGTTTAGTCGTGTTAGTGAGCTCGGTGGTTTAGAGAGCAAAAGCTTAGACGAGCTTTTGGGGCGACATCTAGCTGTGAGTTATTAAACTGCTGGAGACGAGAAGCTCTTTTCGCATGAGTGTCAGTGTGTTTGTGGGATAGTTTGGTCGAAACATGTGCTTTGATAATGTTGCGGCAGCATGAGCTTTTAAGCTTCGTGGTACAGCATAGCATCGGGCGACAGAGGTGGCACGGCGGGGTGGTATTTCTCGATAACAAAGAACATTAAAAATGATTGGTTCGACTCTGTTTTGATATAATTCAAATCAAAGAGATTGTAGATATTTCCAGTAGTAAGGATAGAAAAACACATAAATTATATTAAGCCTGTTAGCCTTAAATTGAAAATATTCGAGACATATTTTTAAGACCACAACATTTCATAGACGTAAACATTTAACATTTACTTCCATGTTTCTTTTTCTTTTATCTGCTGTACCTCAGCAATTAGAGGCCCTTGAATAAAATAATAGGAAATTGTCCGAACCGTCTAATTTTTTTTTCGGAAATTTACATTCATAAGTACGTTTTTTTTAAATCGAAAAACTGGTTCTTTTTATTATTATCTAACTTTAAGAGGCTATAATGAAAAATTTCAATAGAGTTCTTTTCGATTGCATGTTTGATCCTACACTAAAAAGATATGTTATTTTTTTTAGTAATGTTTAATTTTTTTTTTAAACGTTATTTGATTATTTAATTCACTTCATTTTTAGCCTTCAAAAAATACTTCTTGAAACTCAAGCAACTATTTTTGTAAAGCTGAGAAAATTTCCTATAAATTTGTCTCTGATATTTCGAAAAACGGGCTATTCTTCTCTGAGATACAGCCTACAGGGTTGATTTTCTTTCAAGAAGTATGCAAATGCAAACCCTGAAATGAAATCCAAAATGTATACCAAAAAGTAGCTTTAATGTGAAAATGATAATGTGTTTCAAAAAATTGTGAAGCGCTTTTCGATTGTAAATTTTATTTTGCTGCAAAAAATATATTTTTTGTCCAGGTTCTCGTAATTTTCCAAACGGCACTATTTTTTCAAAAAATCATATCTCCTGAACCAGATTTTGTACACAGAAAAAAAAAATCGTGGTAATATTACATCTGGGAAGGTACATTTTATGTCAGAAAAAGGTGTAATTTACCTCTGGAAATGTGTAATTTTACTTTTTTGGTGTAATGTCACTTTTCAGTCTAAATTGGTAAAATTACATCTTAAAAGGCAATATTCAACCTTCCAGTTTCAAATTTACATTATTTTTGCTGTGTACCATTACGAACTATAGCTCACACAAAAAAATAATGTAAATTTGCTGTTATTTTGGAAGGTTGAATATTGCCTCTTTTATGATGTAATTTTACCTCAATTTTTACTGAAAAAGTGACATTACACCAGAATAGTGATAAAATTATACATTTTCAGAGGTAAAATTGCACATTTTTTCTGACATAAAAGATTTACCCTTCGCAGTTGTAATATTAGCATGATTTTTTTTCTGCAGAAGATGTATATATACTAAATATATTTAGTCGCCTAAAACTTTGCCGAAGACACCAAATCGGTCAGAAAATACCTTCTCAAGATACAGAATTTCAAACATTTACTTACTCACTTTGTTAGACCACACAGCTAAAAAGTAGTAATCCAGCTGCGTGTAAAGGCCTGGGTGTAAAATAAATATTGCATTATTTTATGCAATTTTATGTGATTTTACACCCTGAAACATGTAGCCCATCAGTATGGGAAACCTACTTGACCGAAATGTCAAGCTCATATATGCGTTAATCCTTACAACTTTTCATCGGTTTGATGGCCGAGTGGGCTAAGGCGCCAGTCCGTACTGTTGGTGCTGGGTTTGAATCCCGTCGGCTGCAACTTTTTTTGTGTTTGCAAAAAATGTACATGCAGTGTGTAATAATAAGTGTTTATTTTGACGAAGGTGATGTGCATGCTTTGGCATGCGATTTTACCATCGGATTTTTTGCTGTGCAGCCCACAAAATTGTTTGGAGACTTTTATAAAAAATAATTTAATTCAAAATTAAACAGAATCGTTTAAATTTATTTTTGCAATTCCACCGTGAAACTACTTACTTTCCTGTCATTTTTGAACAACAAAAAAGCCTACTTTTCTGTACCAAAAATAACAGAATCGAATAGAAACCCTTTTCAAAATAAATGCTGAAAAGTTGAACTTTTCAGCACTTGTTTCGAAAAGTAATACTTTTATGCATTTTTTTAAATTAAAACCGTTGATTGCCAAAACACACGATTATTTGACTTAAAATTCCACTAGTATTTATAACATGTACTACTCGTGCTGAAAAAAACTTCTTTTTGCAACTTGTTGCATCAACTACTATTTTGCAATTCCGCTGTGAAACTGTCAACTTTTCCTGTCCTTCTGGAGAAACGAAACGGCCTACTTTTCCCTACCAAAAATAACAGAATGGAAATTTAATACCTTTCAATACCAGTGCTGAAAAGTTCTTCTTTTCAGTACTGTAATGGGTACTGAAAAGTTGAAATTTTCAACACTTTAGCATTTTTAAATATTTTTGAACGGTGGATCTAAATACATGAATTTTTGACATAAAATTCCATTCTAGAAACGTACGACTCATGCTGAAAGAACCTTCTTTGCAACTTGAAATTGACGATCATAATTAGGCTTATCGATTCTACACGTTAAAAATGCACATTTCACGTGAACCTTAATTTTTAAACACTACTTTTAACGGAACATGAAAAATGTTTAAATAACATTTCACAGTTTAGGTTAAAATTACAGAAAGTCCTTTTTGTGTTTTCGTCAAATCTTTCATATTCTGAAAACTCATGATTACAAAACAACTTACTTATCTAAAATGCATTTTAAAACACTTTTTGCATTCCAATTTTGAGACTATGGCTTGTTATTCTATTTTTTATGATAACTTAAATTTTCTGCGACATATAAAATAAAAATGAAATAAACACATTTTTAAAAGTGTTCGTGTCCTTTCGAAAAATATCATTTAAAATCAAAAGGCAAAATATTCAATTTTATTTAGATCTGTAATTTTTTATAGAATCAGAAAACAAAACACAGTCAAAAAAGAATTCAAAAATCATAGATATTTTGACAAAAAAAGAAGTTCTATTGAACCCTCAAACCGAGTTATCAACACAGAAAAAAATTGTGTAAAATCGCATGCAAAGCATGCACATCACCTTGTGAGCAAAGCATGTAATATTGTATGCGAAAACGTGTACACAAAAGCATGTACAAAGAAAAATAAACAAATTTGCACACCCCAAAATAACATCAATCTGTTGAGATGTCCATCAAGTTCACGCCCCAACCTTCTCGGCTATATCGCCGCTGTGAATTTCCTGGATCAACACCGATGTAGCTGTACGTTAATTCAGTATACGACATACGGGAAACCTACTGGTACATCGGCGTTGAACACAACTTTTACAAAACGTTGAGATAGCCGAGACGGTTGGGGCGCGGACTTGATAATCTAGATAGAACTCTCTACAGATGTTATTTTTGGGGTGTGCAAAATTTATTTATTTTTCTTTTGTTCATGCTTTTTGTGTACACGTTTTCGTATACAATATTACATGCTTTTGCTCACAAAGGTGATGTGCATGCTTTTGCATGCGATTTAACCATCGGATTTTTTGCTGTGAATGTCGTGAAAATTAAACGGCAAAATAAAAAAAAATGTTCTAAAACGCATGCCAAAATATGTGAGCAAAATGCATTTCATCTTCAATCAATCAAGTTTCAATAATCTGATTTCTTTTAAAATTATACCTTTGCAAAAATGAAAATATGAGTTAATTTAGTAAATTTCTAAAAATAGTTGTTTTTTTGGGTTTTTAAGCACGAGATTTCACGGAAATTTAATATTTCGCGCTGTTTGCAAAATTGTTGAAATTCACTAACCTTAATCACATTTTATATTTAAAAATCCTTTTCAATTGACTCCAAAAACTGCCTTAAGGAAAGGGACCTCTTTGATGGTATTACAAAGCAGCGGTGATAGCTAAAGAAACCCGAGAAAGGTACAATATAATCCGGCTACTTTCATACCGTAGTACTACTGGTAACAGCTTTCCAGCTTACCATGCAAATGTAAATGCTTTTTGTTTTCACTCTATTACGAGCGTAGGTGTGGGTGGAACACGAGTGGGTGTTTGCATAAAAAAAACAAATCTAGTTAAAGCGGAGAGTTATTTACTGCGCCCAGGAAAGTTGTTTTTCTGCAACATTTATAAGAGTAAAGATATACGCAAACAAGGTGACCAGTTTGGGGAAGGTGTTTGTAAGAAACAACTTTTAACGCAGGTGCAACGGAGCAAACTTCAAAAGTCAACAGATGGCGCTAAGTTCAAACGAATGCGCCTAACGTTATGCAACTTCCACTGCTTTAAGCAATCGATAATGTTCTGTGATCCTTCGATTCGTGTAGGTTTCATAAATATTTTTCCAAATAGTTCCCATCAGGTGCTATCAGGAGATCAAAGAGTGGGAAAAACGCGCGGGAAATTTCCGTTTGGCTTCATCCGTCCTGCACGTGCTAACACAGAGGCTGATAATAATCTAAAAGCAAACACTCACCTGTGGCGCATGAAGGACTTTGGCAGCGAGCGACTTTTGAGCTTCATCTCGAACTTCCGCTTGATAGACGCCGAACGGGGCCTCATCGAGTATGGTTTGCTGCTTCGGTTGGGTTCGATATCGAAAACGAGAAAAAAGAGTGAATGGAAGGAAAGAGATGAAAATAGATTACTGTCAGTGAGTGAGTGGATGGTATTGGGGAAAGGAAACTCAACGGAAATACTCCGAAATCTAAGGATGGTGATTGTACCCAGTATTGGCAAAATGATTGAGTGCTGCGATAATTTGTCCGGACAGATCCATTTTCAAACTGATATCCTGGAGCACAGACAAAAATGGCAAAAAATCCTAATAGAATATCTTTTTTCAATAATAATTTACAATGCAAAGAATACGTAATACAATTAAAACAAAAATACAATAGATGACGTTGTTATTATATATGCGCCTAATGTTATGCAATCTTTAAAAAAAATTCCATCCACCCATAAAGGATGGTCCTGTATCGGAAAGCATTCTCAACAAATTAATTAAAATACTGAACATTTATTTCAGAATGCAATCATGAAATATGAAAAAAAAAATCGAAAAACCAATTTCAAATAAGCCAATTTTAAGCAAAGCTTCTCAATTAAATGCAGCAAAATTTATAAAACACATTCTAGAGCGTGAACCCTTTCCTTTGTCATTACGGATGTAGAACAAAGAGAGAATTTCCGACCGCTGCTCTACACTCGTTCGATAGTGAAAGCTACTAATTTCATGACCAATTGGATACCTGCAATAATGACCGACTTATCAGATTGCGAACGTGAACCGACCAACACACATAACAATAATGAAGGTGAGCCTGGTCCAGTCAGTGTTGGTCCCGGTTGATGCTAGGGATTTGAAGGGTAATTTGCCCATTGATGAACATTTTAGGTACTTTTTTTATTTGTGCTTTCATAACAATTTTTATTCATGGTTTTCCTATCAAACAAACGATTAAAGTCAGATAAAGTCCAGCTTGCGATTATATACTACTTTCTCTATACTAAGCAATCGATTACCAATCACCACATTTTTGTCGCTTTGGTCATTTTGTAATTTTTGACGTTTTAAACGATTTGGTCGTATTGGTCATTTGGTCGTTTTGCCCATTTTGGTCGATTTGTTCATTTGGTCGTTTTGGTCATTATGGTCGATTTGGTCATTTAGGTCTTTTGGCAATTTAGTCATGTTGGTCATGTTAGTTGAATTGGTAATTTTTGTCGATTTGGTCATTCGGTCGTTTTGGCCATGTTGGTCTTCTGACCATTTTAATCATGTTAGTCGTTTTGGCCATTTTGGTGATTTTGGCCAATTTGGTCATGTTGGATGATTTGGCCGTTTTGGTCGATTTAGTCATTTAGGTCGTTTGGTCATTTGGTCATTTGTGTATTTTTGGCCATTTTGGTCATTTGTTCGTTTTGACCGATTTGGTTGTTTTGGCTATTTTAGTCTTGTGGCAATTTTGGTCATGTTTCGTTTCGACCCTTATGGTGATTTTGGTCATGTTGGATGATTTGGCCGTTTTGGTCGATTTAGTCATTTAGGTCGTTTGGTCATTTGGTCATTTATGTATTTTTGGCCATTTTGGTCCATTTTGGTCGATTTGGTCATTTAGGTCGTTTGGACATTTGGTTGTTCTGGCCATTTTGGTCTTGTGGCAATTTTGGTCATGTTGATCGTTTTGAACATTTTGGTGATTTTTGGCAATTTGATTTGGTCATTTCAGCCTTTATGGACAATTTGGTCATTTTGGTTGTTTTGGCCATTTTGATCGTTTTGGTCGATTTGGTCATTCAGGTCGTTTGGCCATTTATGTCATTTGGTCGTTTTGGCCGATTTGGTAATTCGGTTGTTTTGGCCTTTTTGGTCTTGTGGCAATTTTGGGTCATGTTGGTCGTTTTGACCATTTTGGTGATTTTGGTCCATTTGGTTGGTCATTACAGCCTTTATGGACAATTTGGTCATTTTGGTAGTTTGGCTATTTTGGTTGTTTTGTCCATTTTGGTCGATTTGGTAATTGTGTTCATTTTGTTGGACCGCATAAGGAATTAAACGCAAACATAGAGCTTACGAACCGGAAGTGACATTTATACATCCATCGACAAATGCTGTGAGCATATTTCTGTTGTTCAACAACCAGCAAACTACCCTGCCAAATTGTTCCTCTTTATTACGGAAACAATACCCAAAATCCTCCCACCTGAACTCACCTTGCTTTCCTATCACGCCCATCGCTTCCAGAGCCAGTCTTCTCCACCGAAGCCGTGGACGCCGCCGCCACGGCCACAACTTCCCCCTTTCCCGACGACGCCACCGCCGATCCCGAGCCACCACTTCCGTTCGATCCGTGCCTGCGGTTGTTCGGACTTCGACTAACTTTGTAGTTGTTGCTGCTATTGCTTTTCACGCTACTGTTGCTGCTTCCTCCGTTCCCGTCGCGGGATCTCCTGGAGGAAGTGGTCGAGTCCTGACGATTGTTGCTGCCGCCGGTCAGCTGTTGGGTCGGATCCCGCGTGATCGGCATCTCGTGCTCGCCGAGGAACGTTATCGAGTTTGCCTTGGCCGAGGTCATTCCGTACAGATAGCGCGGTGTTCCGAGCACCGCCGGCAGATCCCGGTCGTGGATTTCGACGTTCTGCTGCTTGCGGAGCGGGGCGTGCCCGCTCGTGCCCCCGTAACTGTTGGCCTTGACGGGGACCATCGTGGCACCGCGGCTTCCACCGCTGATTACAATCACTTCACCTGAACCAGCACCACCTGCACTACTAACACCGGTAGGAACAATGTCACCAACCACGAGACTTCGTCTGTTCAAACAGTTCTCACTACCCGACTTTGTCAACTGGCCGTGGCCGACGACCGTCAGCGTTTGCGGCGTCGTGGCCGCGCCACAGTGTGGCCAAAAGTCACAGGAACTAGCGGTACAACTGAAAATATGGAATAAGGGGAAAAGCTTGGTTCAGATATTGAAGGAGGGGGCGGGGTCGAAGACTGTTGGGTGCGCGCGCGTCTTCAGTGTCTTTTTTTTTTGGGTTTTTGGTACTAGCGTGAGTTGTGGTGGTAGTGGTAGCGGTGGGGGACCAATTTGCTTACTACAGGTTAGTGTGTGCGTCTACACAGCGAGTTAGTATAGTTTTTGTTTTGTTTAGATTTTTTTAGAACACTTTTGAATCACTTCATCGTTTGTTTTTTTTTTAACAGGTCCATAAGATTAACAGGTTTTCGTTAACATCAGTATAACAAGTGCGTTTTGATTGTTTGATTTAGTAAAATCTACGTATTTTTAAGGTTATAAAAGTTGCTTCTTAATCGTACTAGTTGTTTAAATTCCTTGTTAGTAGTCTTGTTAGTTGTACGCTTAGGCTTTCCCGGCTTCACCGATTCGTTCCCGGGAGGGTTTTTTTTATTTGGGGTGAGAGAGACAGTGTGTTAAGGTTAAGGTGCGCAACACTACACTACTGTGTGACCTGTGTGCTTCCGGTTCTTGATCTCAATTTAGCTCGATTTTTTAGTAGTTTCGTTTTTTTTTCTAGAAGAGTAGGAGATTTCAATACCTTCCAGAGGTGGGCGTTCCGGCCGGAGGTACCACCACCCCACGTCCTCCGGACTCTCTTTGCATTTGCTTGTTCTTGGCGGCGTACAGAAACTTCTTGACCAGTTCGGCCTCCTTGAAGGCCGCTGCCGCGGGATCATCCGGCGTCGTCGTCGTCCGATCGTCGTACTCCGAGTCTGGCGTTCCAAGACTTCTCATTCCCGCGTACATCAAGTCCTTCTGGAAGCTACCGTGCTGTTGCGTTAACTTGGCGGATCCAGGTACGGGTGAGCGATCCCTAGCAGTTCCTCCTCTGTTTCGTCCACTGTAACCCCGATGATCGGCGATCGACTCATGGCGGCTTTTCGGCCCAACTCCGAATACTGTTGTAGCTCGTGGTCGTACAACCGCGCCCCGTAACTTTGCGGACTAGTTCTGTTTCGCGACGACGAAGACTGGCTGTACTCGTTACTCGATGAGGTCCCCGTTGATCCGAACACGCGATCATGGCTATACGATCGACCTTCCGTCGCGACGTACGCTCGCTGCTTCTCCCGATCGTCCAGAATGTAGTTTTCGTCGAACGATTTGCTCTTGTCAAAGTCCGCGTACTCGTACACTCCGTAGTTGTTGTTGTCGAAGCTTTTGCTCGTCTTGTTGTCCACCACGTCGACCTGACCGGCGTGCATGGCGTGCGAAGCCGTCTCGCGTCGGAGTCGGTCCAGCGTGGAGTTCGGTGACACCCGGAACTTGGGCGGATTCCTCGCACCGCCAGGGTACGCCGGCCGCTCTTTAGGCACGTTGCTGCCGCACTACGACCTTGTGCGGCTGACCTGGTTGCTGTTGCTGGAGAAGTTGCCGACTTGGGGAACGTTCCGACAGCTGCAGGGATCTACGGATTAGAGATAGGGTGGAAGAAGGAAAAAAGAGAGGTGCTTAGTGCTTGGTGTGTGTGTGTGTGTTGTCGGGAAGATATTGGAAGAGTTGGCGCGATCTTTGTTTGATTTTCAGGTTAGGTTCAGGCTGGCCAAGCTGAGATGTGCAGGAAGGTTATACTACCACGGCGCGACGGCGCGTTCTAGGTTCTAAGTTCTACGGAGTGAGTGGAGTGTAGTGGTTTACGTTGCGGGTTGCGTTGCTTGAAGAACGTTAGCTTTACCGGACTAAAATTTTGAATTTTGGTAGCCAGATTAATGAGGTGCTGATGGGATGGGGTGATTGGGACAAAAAGAAATTTTGAAGCGATGATGTTTCGGTCTGCTCAAGTCTAATTCACAAGACATATTTAAAAAAAGGATAAGAATTTTGTGCTAATTTAGTGCCCTTCAATTTTAATTGTAAATCATTATGCATAAACTTTGTTGAAATGTTAAAAAAAATATTATAAATGCTTGAATTTAAATGTTCATTTATACAAAACTATTTTTGCATGTATCGATGCGTTTTAAAATAATATTTATATTTTAAATGTTATTCAAACTGTTTTTAGTATGCTCGAATCAGTCAATTAAATAATATTGACGTCTTTCAATAATTCCATTCAGTAATTTTAAACGCAAACGAGGATTCAAGGGAAATGGAATCATGAATGTGTGCTTTGTTTTGATTTTTGGTTAACAAATTAAAACATTTCCAATATTAGTGGTGACGAAAACCACACGAGAATGTGATCACACACACACGAGCGCGTGGAGCCAATTGTTTTTTTTGTGTGCGTGCGGTTGCGTTCGTCACTGGTTGCTGTCGTCGTTTCACATTCGTGCGTGCGTGCGTGCGTGTGCGTGAATTTCGATGCGCTGTGTTTCGGTCGGCCCTCTCTGAGTCTCTCTCACTTACACACACATAATGTCTGCCAAACAATGGTTGCTGCAAGAAAGAATTGGGTGGTAGGTGTGTTGACTTTGGTTATTGTTCTTGTTTCACGAGCTGTTTTTGAAAACATTTAGATTGTTTTTTTTTTGTGGTTTCTGGTAAGACAAAAAGAATTTGAGAAAAAAGATTTTATTTGATTTTTTTTTCGAGACTTTCGGGTGGTTAACTTTAGACATCGATTTGGGTCGGCATGAGCAATAGGCATATATGTGGGGGTAAATGCAGAATGCGAACACGAAATGCGCTTGTATGGATGAGAGAGAACAATCGAAACATTGGTTTTTGATGTATTGGTGACAACGACACTCAGATGGTTTCGGGAAGAAGCAAGCATCACACTAACACACACCATAAATATACGATGCAACGGGTCTTACCTCGATCTTCGAATTTTGTAATCTCCACCGACATTCCCTGGCCGCAAATTCGCTCCGGAACCTCCCCTCAGCTGACTCCTTCGGTATGACGAGGTGTGAGCTTCGTCACCGCTGTAACTAGAGCTCGACGTACTTCGACTCATGCAAGCCTCGTCGTACCGTCGCTCCAGCGTGCTGCTTCTCGAGCCGGAACTTTGCCGTGAGACCAGCGATGACTGCGAGCTGTTGATTTCACCCTTGCCACGTGCGGTGGCCGCCTTCGAGGGTCGATCGTCCGGCGTTCGGGACCGCTTTTCCGGCGTTAGCGAGCGTTGTTTCTTCAGATTTCGCATGCTTTCGTAGTCGTCGTTGTCGTACAGCCGTTCCGGAGTGAGCGAGCGTTGCGGCTTCAGGGCGGCGTGAGCCGTTAACGTGTTGCCGGAACCGGATAGCTGTTGCTGAAGTTGTTGTTGTTGCTGTTGACTGGAGCTGTACATGGCGGCCGCAGCTGCTCGGCCCTTCATTTGGTTCATGTACGAGGTGGTTGATTTGTAGCTGAGCGCCAGCGAGGAGGACTGGTCCTCGCTGACGTCCTCTTCGTCGTCGTCGTCGTCTTCGACGCCGTCGTTGGAGTAATCTGGAGAGATATGATGAGTTTTTGAATTTTCGACAATCTTGAAATTATAAATTTAAGATTTTTTTATTTTATTATTTAGCTTTTTTGTTTAACGTATTTTAGTATTTTAGTATTTTAGTATTTTAGTATTTTAGTATTTTCGTATTTTAGTATTTAAGTATTTAAGTATTTTAGTATTTTAGTATTTTAGTATTTTAGTATTTTAGTATTTTAGTATTTTAGTATTTTAGTATTTAAGTATTTTAGTATTTTAGTATTTTAGTATTTTAGTATTTTAGTATTTTAGTATTTTAGTATTTTAGTATTTTAGTATTTTAGTATTTTAGTATTTTAGTATTTTAGTATTTTAGTATTTTAGTATTTTAGTATTTTAGTATTTTAGTATTTTAGTATTTTAGTATTTTAGTATTTTATTATTTTAGTATTTTAGTATTTTAGTATTTTAGTATTTTAGTATTTTAGCATTTTAGTATTTTAGTATTTTATATTTTAGCATTTTAGTATTTTAGCATTTTAGTATTTTAGTATTTTAGCATTTTAGTATTTTAGTATTTTAGTATTTTAGTATTTTAGTATTTTAGTATTTTAGTATTTTAGTATTTTAGTATTTTAGTATTTTAGTATTTTAGTATTTTAGTATTTTAGTATTTTAGTATTTTAGTATTTTAGTATTTTAGTATTTTAGTATTTTAGTATTTTAGTATTTTAGTATTTAGTATTTTAGTATTTTAGTATTTTAGTATTTTAGTATTTTAGTATTTTAGTATTTTAGTATTTTAGTATTTTAGTATTTTAGTATTTTAGTATTTTAGTATTTTAGTATTTTTATTTTAGTATTTTAGTATTTTAGTATTTTAGTATTTTAGTATTTTAGTATTTTAGTATTTTAGTATTTTAGTATTTTAGTATTTTAGTATTTTAGTATTTTAGTATTTTAGTATTTTAGTATTTTAGTATTTTAGTATTTTAGTATTTTAGTATTTTAGTATTTTAGTATTTTAGTATTTTAGTATTTTAGTATTTTAGTATTTTAGTATTTTAGTATTTTAGTATTTTAGTATTTTAGTATTTTAGTATTTTAGTATTTTAGTATTTTAGTATTTTAGTATTTTAGTATTTTAGTATTTTAGTATTTTAGTATTTTAGTATTTTAGTATTTTAGTATTTTAGTATTTTAGTATTTTAGTATTTTAGTATTTTAGTATTTTAGTATTTTAGTATTTTAGTATTTTAGTATTTTAGTATTTTAGTATTTTAGTATTTTAGTATTTTAGTATTTTAGTTTTTTAGTATTTTAGTATTTTAGAATTTTAGTATTTTAGTATTTTAGTATTTTAGTATTCAGTATTTTAGTATTTTAGTATTTTAGTATTTTAGTATTTTAGTATTTTAGTATTTTAGTATTTTAGTATTTTAGTATTTTAGTATTTCAGTATTTTAGTATTTTAGTATTTTAGTATTTTTGTATTTTTGTATTTTAGTATTTTAGTATTTTAGTATTTTAGTATTTTAGTATTTTAGTATTTTAGTATTTTAGTATTTTAGTATTTTAGTATTTTAGTATTTTAGTATTTTAGTATTTTAGTATTTTAGTATTTTAGTATTTTAGTATTTTAGTATTTTAGTATTTTAGTATTTTAGTATTTTAGTATTTTAGTATTTTAGTATTTTAGTATTTTAGTATTTTAGTATTTTAGTATTTTAGTGTTTTAGTATTTTCGTTTTTTTTTAATTTAAAATATTTTGCAAGTTCCAAACTACTCACCCGATCTCGCTCCACTATCACAGGAGTTGAGCCGCGTGTTGCCCACCGAATCGGACCGGAAGCTGCTTCCGTACGTGGGCAGCCCGGGCGTCGAGTTGGCCTTGGTCGAAAACTGTGACCGCCGCGAACGGCCACCTCCTCCTCCCGCCATCCCACTGGAAGACATCATCGAGTCGAGCGATTTGTTCTTGTCACCGAACCGCTTCAGAGGTTCGTACCCACCGGAGTTGGGCAGACCGGTGCCGGGGATGGACTTGGGGAAGACTGGCGAGGGGTCTTTCGGCTTTTCCTTTTTGGTCAGGTAGTTGGGCGAGTTGCCGGTGAGGGTGGCGAAGGTCGGCGATCGGTTCCGCCGGATGAAGGGTTGGTCCGTGGTTTTGGGCATGGCCGCTGAGCGGGACGATTCAAAGTCGAAACTTTTGGAAAAGTCCGAGTAGGATTGCTTTTGCGTTTGTTGTTGTTGTTGCGGGGGGTTTTGGTGTTGGGAGGAAGATCCGGCTGCGTACCGTTGCCGGAGGTCGTACTCGAAGCTGCGCGAGAAGACCATTCCTTTGGGGTTGCGGTTCTCGTTGTCCACGACGGACAGGAAGATCCTGGTGCCAGGTTTGATATCGCTGAGGCGCGTCTTGTACTTGGAGTCTTGGAAGGCCGGTGGTGGTGACAGAATTGGGGTTACCGGAGGTGGTGAGTTGTCTGCCAGGTTCCGTTTGATTGGTAGACATTCCGGACGACCGCCCGGATGTTGGGGGTCGATCTTTAGGATGGTCACATTGTCCTGTCTTTGGATTTTCTGCAGTTGACTCCGTCGGGCTTCGTTACGGTTGATGAGATCTTCAATTTTGGTTCCCCTGCCGTAGCGATTCTCGTCGTACTCGATGTACCTCCGGGAGACCTTTGGCCCACCGGACATCAACTCGGACTGGAGTGATTTGGCCCGGACGGCCGACCCTCGCTGCGGGCCGGGTCCTCCTGGGTGTTGCGAAGGCTGGCTGACCTGCACCCAGCCCGATTTGTTGAGGAAGATTTCATTCTTTTTGAGATTTTCCCCAAACAGGTACGTCGGTTTGGGGTCGTTTGGATTTCGATAGTGCATCTCTTCGGCGCCCGATTTGTCTTTGTTCCTACTCGAGACCTTCGGAGATCTCCTCACATCATCCCCGGTGGTGGTCGTCGTAGTTGTCGCAGTGTCGTTGTCCGTCGCAGTCCGAAAGCTGGCGTCCGACGACGTTCCCAGATCGTGCTTCACGGGAATCTCCGGCAGCGGAAAGTCGAGCTCGAGTTCACCGGATTCATCGTTGGTAACTAATTTATCGGCTTCGGCTTCACCATCGACGACCTTAGCTTCAGGTTCACCGGCATTGTTGTCTTGTTCCACTGGCGGGGGATTATCCTTGCCGGAAGCTACGCTGGTGGCGGATGGGGACCGCGACGGGGAGGCACTTGCCGCTGGGGAGCTTTTCTCGTCGAATCTGCGAATAAGAGAGAGAAAAATAAAGCCTGTAAATACAACTGGTGATTTACTGGAGTTTGTCCCCGGCCCCCAAATTTATTTCAGCTTGTGGATAAATGGCCAGCTTTTTAATGGTTATTGGACTACTCTTGGGGGGGGGGCACCAAAGTGGATTATCGATGAGTGGACAGAGCATTCAGTGGAATGGATTTTGTATAAATTGTTTCTTTAAAATGTTTTAACTGTAGGTTTTGATGTAATATTACTTCAATACAGACTGAAAAAGTGGCATTACATCGAAAAAATAGTAAATATACACCTAACTAGAGGCAAAATTACACATTTTCCCGTGGTCTAGCAGCAAAGGACATGTCCGTTACTGAATCCACATCAGCTGTGGTGGCTCCAGCGGACTCCGAGCGCATCTTTTCCAACCTTCAAAGAAACGGCAGCAGCAGCAGCCAGCCAGCCAGTCCCACAGATGCAATCAGTTTTAGTGGCCAAGTCGGGAAATTAAAACGAACGAACCAAAGTTTTCCCAGCTCTTCAAACAGCTGTTGTACAGCGAGAGATCAATCTCGACTCGTGGAGCGGTTTTGATGAGATTCAGTCGTCGGTTCAGCGGTTTCAGACGAAAGGTCAGGACAGAACGGTGGAACGGTTCTTGAGTTGATTAGATATTCTAAGTTATTAAAAGTTACGGATTTAGTCCCCAAGCAGGGGTAAAATGCCAATAGCTGGAGGACGTAGCGTTCATAAATCTTGTTTTTTTTTCTTTCTTTCTGAGAATTTCTTTCTACTCAATTTCGCAAATTTGATCTGGAATCCAGCAACTAAAGCATCATCGTTTTGGTTTCACCAAAATGCCAACAAAATTCCTCTCTCGTTCCAAAGGTTTAGCCGAAGTCGAACAAGAATTTAATTTTGGCAGATGGAATCGTCAAATCGAGAAGATGCTATCATTTTGATTGTTTTTGCTTGAGATGACTAAAGTTTCTGAGTTTTAGGCATCTTTAAGGGTTTTGTCCCCGCGGGGTGACCTCGAATGTTATCCGTGTTCGTTTCAAAACAAAACCACAATTCACAGCTCGTTGCCGTCGTGCTAACTTGTCTTACGTGCATTTTGGGCCAAATTTGGGACAAATTGAGTTAAGAACGCCATTTTGTGCAGCTCACAATGCCTCACATTTTGACCTTCACAGATCCCCAAAATTCGATTTCAATTCTGAGATATTCAACGAAATCCGAAAAAACTCCCTGCATTTTTGTCACTTTACATATAAAAGTAGTTTCAATCTTGCAGTGCTATCTTGTCACTCCCTGAAAATTGATGCAAATGCGACAACTGGCCAAAGGGATTAGCCCTTTTAATTTTTTTTTCAGCTATGGAAAGATGTCTTTAAAACTTTGTATACATAAATTACTATACACTCAAACCCCGATGGTTTGACAACAATTGTTGTCAAACGAACATGGTTTACACACACGACCAAACGTTTGTTTTGATAGTGTGCATGAGCGCCGTGTAAAAAAGTGACAGTTCGTCACTTTTTAGTTTGACTTTGACCAACCAACTGGGTACAAACTAAAAAAGTGTCAAACGAAAAAGTGACCAACCAAAACATATTTTTGTTTTTTTTTTTTCGAATGACTACAAAGACTTCAGTATGGCGATCAAATTTCGTAAATTTCCGGCACGTGTCATAACAACCAACAATAGCCAAATAAAAACGATTTTTATGGCACTCTTCACGGCTATAATTTGCAGATATTCACAGTGAGCCACTCATTTTTATGGTAACAACTGACTGCGTTCATAATGCAAGCAGCTGGGTGCCAAACCTCCTCCTTCCTTGGGAGAAAAATACGCTTCAATAGCCATTTTGATGTGTGCTTGGAGCATAATCCTCCAGCTGGGCTGTTGTTGGTGGTGTTATTGATGTTGTGGCGTATCTACAACCGAGAAGGAGGGAAATCCCACTGGAGGAGCAGCAGGATTTGGCGGAGAATCAAACGACGCGAATCGTTATTGTTTCGATTCAGATTAGTCTACGCGTCCCTCCTAGACGATTACGAGGCTTTATGGTGGAATCGATTTTCAATAAAATTCGTTGAATCATAAAATTAGGCAACGATTTAGCGAAAGAAATAAATCGGTGTATATTTTTATGAATATTATCAAAAACATTGATCTTCGAATAAACAATAACTGGTAACCCTATAAAATGACACGACTTCCCTCTAGTCACACATATGCATTAACATGTTGCCTTCTTGGCAAAAAAGCTCACTTATAAGCCGCCCTTTTTGTACCCGAAAATCCATACGAGGTGGGAGGTGATGGAAGAAGCTTTAAAGCTTCCGGTGACGGGGGCGGCGTTCTAGAATGTCAAAAGAAGATAATGCTGAAAGGTAATAAATACACAACAGTACACACAAACACATATACGTATAGCACAAGCAGATGCTGATTCAAAAAAAAAAAATGGCGAAACGCGCGAAGAACAGTTATTTACATTGATTTTTATCTTTTCCCTTGTGGGTTGAACACAGTGTTGCGTTCCTCACGCGCTCACGGGCTCGTGAGCGCTCACTTTCGCTCATTCGTGAGGAGGAGCGCTGCGCGAGCTAGCTCACGTTTGCCCGCGCTCACGTTTGCTCCGATTTGTTCAGCTCGCGTTTGCTCCACGCTCGCGCTCGCGCTCATATTTCGCTCACGGAGCGCTCATTTTGGACGTGTCGCTAATCATTTAACGTTTTTGAGAAAGTTTTTTTTTTCAATGCTAGATGGATTTTTTGCGTAAGGTGCTGTGGGGCTGTGGAAATATGACTTTGTGAACAAATTTGATGATATATGAATTGGAATAGCTTATTTTCATCAATCATGTTTTTAAATAAAAGGTTGGATTCGCAAGGGTCAAATAATTTTTTAGACATGCAGTCGAATGTATAAATATTTTAGGATTCAAAGGCCTTATTGTAGCAGAGAGGGGAGGAGGGGTATAGACGCCTAAATAAAAGGGCCTGTAAACCATAGAAAAACTTACAAAACAATGAATTGATTTAAGAGGATTTATGCTTTAGTAAGCTCGATTCAAGGTTAAATGCTATAACATTAAACTGTTTTTATGTACCTAATCAGTGTTTTGACTACATTTCCAGATTGCGGGTCAGAATGAGCTACCATTAGAGGGTGACGAGCGTGAATTCCCGGGAAAAATTTCCCGGGAAAACGACCATTTTTGGACCTCTCGATTCCCGGGAAATTCGGTCGAGACTCCCGGGAAATTTTTAACTTATAAATATCGAAGCAAACTTAGATAAACTATTAAGAAAAACATTTGAAAAATTAAAAATTGTTATGAACATTTAATGTTTTATGTTCGATGTTCAATGTTCGATGTTCAATTTCGAATAAACCAATGCTTCTCTAATCTTCTTATTCAGAAAGATTAAATTTTAACTTGTCAAAAATTCCAAACCCTAGAATTGAGAAAAAATTTGGAAACCAAATTTTACCTTTAAAAATATTTTCCAGTTACACTCTAGACATGAAATCAAATATTTTATTTTCAAATATTTTTTTATTATTTCTAAGAGGGAAAGGATTTTTCAAGTTAAGTTTAATTCCGTAATCTTCTATTGAGCATAGCAATCCTCATAATCTAGTTTTTTGTGAACATATGAATTTTCCTGATAACTCTAAATATTTCTTCAATGAAATTTTATAGTTGACCTAAAAATTACAAAAAAAAACAGTTTAATTTGTTGTTTTGAGTCGATGTTTATCATATTGCAAAATTCCCGATACTGGAAAATTATATATTAGCTTTATTATGTAGTTTTTTACAAAAATCTAATAACAACTTTGTGCAACTTTTGAAAAATCACTCAGTGCGAATTAAGATTCGTAAATATTTTAAACTACAATTTTGAGTCTTAAAAGGCTCAGGAGACGATTTTGTATTTCAGAAAAAAATCAAAAGGTTTCATATAGTTCCTTAAAATTATGAGGCTGCTTAAACTAACGTTTCATAGAATTAGTTTGAATCAATTTTAACTGAATTTATTAAGAAAACAAAAACAAATTTATTAACTTTCATTTCATTAAATTTTAGCACTATTGGCATAGTAAAAAAAACTCCCGGGTCTCGGGAATTCCCGGGAAATGACCAAATTCAACTCTCGATTCCCGGGAAATTGAAAATCTCGAGAATCGTCACCCTCTAGCTACCATTAAAAAAAGTTATTCTGTTTATTAAATCTTTCAGTGATTCAGTGATTAGAAACGGCTAATCATTTCTATAAGGTTAGTCTTTATTTGGCAAACATTTTACACAGAAAAAAATAATGTAAATTTGGAAGCTGTAATTTTTGAAGGTTGAATATTACCTCTTTTATGATGTAATTTTACCTCAATTTAGACTGAAAAAGTGACATTACACCAGAAAAGTGGTAAAATTACACATTTCCAGAGGTAAAATTACACATTTTTTCTGACATAAAAGATGTACCCCTTCCCAGATGTAATATTACCATGATTTTTTTTTCTGTGTAGGAAATAGGGTAACATTTTTGAAACAGTTCTATTTTGAATATATGCCTCAAAATTTTTAAGGGTTGGAATAACCCTTTTGACTCAAATCAAATAAATTGTCAATAATTTTCACCACGAAACGGTTGGCTCTTCTTCCAACACTTTCGCTACCAAACCTCTGAAAATATTCAATTACAAGTTATGTATGATTTTTTGAACAAGGATGATTGTAACTGTTTAAAAGATTATTTAAAAATAAATAAAATATATTTAAAATTTCAATATTTTTGTACATAACAACAATACAATATGGTTCAATATGAATTTGATTTGTGAACAAACAGTGCATCTCTTCACGTCAATGAATGTTTACATTATGAAATTAGTTTTTTGTTCCTTGTTCGAAAAATCTCTAGATTTTAAATAGAACGTAAATTTCGGTTCGCTGATCAAATCCATTTCATTGCCTACTTTTGTTTGTTCGACCACTTTCTTGATTGTTTTTGCTGCCTGTGCTGAGATAGTTCTAGAAACTTCGTTTCAAACAGGCAGATGCTTCAACAGGAAAAAACAACTACCTACTTTGGCTCACCAGCTCACGTGAGCGCAAAACGCTCCGGTGAGCGTGAGCGAGCACGAGCTACCTGATAAAAACTCACGCTCCAGCTGGAGCGAGCAAGCCTTCCGTGAGCGCTCGCTCATTCGCAACCCTGGTTGAACAAAAAGAAAACTGGGATGTTCACAATGACAGTGAAAGGGTTTGAATTTGAAGGAGGCAAGGAAGGAGTTTTGGAAGCTTTTTCCCAAAGGTAGAGCAGATTTTGCAGCGAAAGTGTTATGTGGCCAATCGACTGAATAAAACATGTTGTGAATTGGTAGAGTGACACAGAAAAGAGGCTTTAGTTTAGGTTTATTTTATATTCTTTGTCTTTTTTTATCATGCAGTAAGTTTTAAGTTTTCACACAAAAACTTCAATGTTTTTGAACAAACTTGTGCAATCGACAGCAAACTTCCTACCAGATTGGAACACTCTATGACGTTTTTGAAATCATTTATGAATTAAGATATTACCAGAGACAAACAGACGAGACTTTTCATACAAATTTATTTTAAAATCCATCGTCTCTTGATGAATCCACTAAATCCCGGCGAAAAAAAAACACGCGGTGCGCTTTGTTTTCAAACGTCATAGAGATATTAGTTTGTAACAAAATTACACACATACATAGGCAAATCGAGTAGAATAATTCGTCTGTCAAAATCAGCTGTGTTCTTTGATGTACCACGAGCACGTGGTAAACAGCTGGTTTTTACGGGCGAGTTCGGCTACTCGATTTGCCTATGTCTGCGTAAAAGTAGTATAAACACAGCATCAGAGAGATCTCCACGGTTTCTCTCACGCGCACCACGATTCTGTATTAGTATTTGTATTTAAAGTATTGTTTTGGTATTGTTTTGGTTTTTTTTTGATCAGTAGTGCGGTGCCTGTGTGGACGCTCAGTCCTGTTTTTTCGTGTTATTTTCCGTCTCTTTTGTGTCGCTGTTCGAGTGCATGGGGTGATTGGATTTCTTCTTCTTCTTTTTTCATTTATTTTTGTTCGCGCGTTCGTTGGCCGATGAATTTTATTTTTGTTCTCTTTATATAGTTTTCGATAGAAACGATCCGATTTTAGTTTTTTGAGACAAGCAAGTCGTATTGCTGGATTAAGTCCTTTCCATATCATCGAGGATCGGAAGGCACGTCGACGGATATGTTTTAAGGCTTATGATATAAAATAATTTTAATGAATGAAGCCCTTCCTACATCACCGTTGATCGGAAGGCACGCCGACGGAGAATTTCTGGAGAATCGCGGTCGAATTCCCGTGTTCTTACCACTGGTCGTGGCCGGCGTCGGTATTGATCAGCACGATAGGGACCTTTGAAAATTGCGAAGGGGTGATGATTGGTTCCTACTTTTCATCTGTGGTCCACGGAGCAATGTTTGGGGGTCCTGGTCAATAACGAAGTAGCAGCTACGGGTAGACACCAATGCTATGCTATGCTATGCTATGCTTCCTTTCGCGTGCGTGTGAAGGTGCGGCTGGCTCTGGCTGTCCCGATGACAGTTAGCCAGTTCGATTTGCGATGCCTTTTCGTTGGGTCGCAAAATTTTTTGCGTCCGTTTTCGGTGTGCTACAACAACAAAACCTTATCATACCATTTCAGTTCGATAAACATTGTAACTCGTCGTTCGCAACGTTAACCAGTACCTCACTAAACATCAATCATTTAAAACTCGTTAAATCATCTCAAGTTAAAAATTGCACTGTTCAATCCTTCATTCATTAATTTCATATGATTTTGGTTCTATCTTTCCACAGCCGGCTGTCTAAGACTAAACCATTTCATTTAAAATTTAACAACAGATAAACGGGAAATGTCTCATCCGCAGCATCCGATTGCTTGCCTTGAGAATAAAACAAAATACCGTTAAACAAACACTATGATTTTGGGTCGCATCATCATCTTCTATGATGAATCCTGACCAAACACCCTATCCTACTAACAAGTTTTCAGGTTCCTGGCGCTCGTGGGGTGTAAGCACAGAGTAAATCAGCTGCCCTAGTAGCAACCTGCGCTAACTAACATTCCCGTCCCTTAAAATCGAGGTCTACAAACTGACATGGCGGGCGCCGTTGGTGGCCAATGACTGTTACCTATTCGCAACTGATCTAGCTTTAGCAATCATGGTGTTTTATCTTTTCAGCGCATTCATACATGCTGTTGATAAGGGAAACACTACTAGATCGTCGAAGCCTATAATCAGTAGTGCTGAAAGGATATTACGGTTCTGTTCAGCAACGGAGGGGCAACCATGGGTGATCTCTCATGCTCATGCTCATGCTCATGCTTAAAGTATTGTTTTGGTTTTGATCTAGGTATCGGCTAAAAATACAAAAATAAAAATCATTTATTATAAGCTCATTTTTGACAATTGGTCTGAACGTCAAACTGTTCAAGAAAGTGGTAATTTCTTGAAAATGTGAATCGATTGAAAAGGCAATTTTACATAAAATCTCCATTATGATCTTATTCTTAAGTCCGAGTCCTGAAAATACAAGTGTTAAGATACTACGGTTTTGAAAATGAAAATGTTGAAAAAAAGGTTTTGAAAATTAAAATGTTGGTTTTCGGTAATTTTTCTGTGTATTGGGACTTGAT
The DNA here is from genome assembly GCF_015732765.1 of Culex quinquefasciatus. NCBI lineage: Eukaryota > Metazoa > Arthropoda > Insecta > Diptera > Culicidae > Culex > Culex quinquefasciatus. The sequence goes on along the minus strand of NC_051863.1, from coordinate 160,363,689 downwards.
TTTGCATCCTCAAAAATTGTTTTTTTTTTTTGCAGAAAGCTTGTTCATTTTCCCATGATTTGGTCTTTGGCAGCATTTAAATTTGACTCGTTTGTTTGTTTGATAGGACGTGTCACAAGATAGCACACCAGCGACGATCTGTTAGCTCATACTTTTAATTGAAACCAACGAATTTGGCAGACTTTTTTAAAATTCAAGGAAAAATGATTCTTAAAGTTAAACAGACACATCAAACATTTCATTGGAAAATGAGGAATCTGTTTCTCAATCTGATTAATTTTCACATCTTTTGTTTTATTTTTAAATTGTATCGGTTAAGTTGATAAAATTACTCATTTTAGCATAATTAAGGCACTTTGCTTAATTAAAGTCATGTCTTGTTTGATTTAATATTAAATTTTAATTTAATGAAATTGACTTAAGCTCATGATACTTAACCTTTTTTATCAGAAATGTTTAAAAATGCATCAAGAACAAATACAATTTTTCCGAATTTTCAAAATAACCTGATAAAAGCTCAATTTATTGATTTTTAATATTCATACATTCCATGCGTTTCTGAGAATCTCCACCCATCACATCTGAATGAACTTGCTCTCCATTAAAATAAATACATAAACAAATAAAAGCAATCGAGCTCCCATATTCAAAGCACATCAAATCCTTCCCCAACAGCCGCCGGGAAAGATGAAGAGATGATGTTGGCTGTAACGATGTAATTTCGCCCTCCTCAGAAGAACCATCAGACCAGAAATCAATACTATTGAGTGATTTCGTTTCATCCTCGCCCATCCGAGTTGAGTTTTTCATAGGCATAGCCTTTTCCTGTCTCTTTTTTTTTAGCTTTTTGCTTCCAAACGGAAGTTGGCACACTTCAGAGGACCCATCAGACTAGACCAGACGTATAGCTTATCTGGGTACGGCCTCGAGCCAAACCAAACCAAACGGATGATGAGGATTTTCATTCCCCGAGAACGAGGAAGAAAAAGTCAGTCGAGGGATTTTGGTGCTTCTTTTGGTTTAATCCTCTCCTGATGGTTCGGAAAAAACAAACGAAAAGTTATCAAGATCGATAGCTTTGGCGGGGTTTGGTCCGATTCGCTGAGAAAAGGGTGTGCAATTAATATTAAAAAAAAATGTTTTAACAAAATATAAAACAATACTTAAAAAAATCTAAAACTTTCAAGAAGCCATGTTCTGCTACAGAGGTCAGAACAAGAAAAATCCCTCTGGCCAAAGTCCTGATGGGAAGGTGGGCAAAGTTTATAAATAAAACAAATATCCCTCGAAATTGGCACGGACGTTTCGATCATTTTCGGCAAAGTTGAAAAGATTGTTCGTGTGAAGCGCCCATTTAGGAGGAATTATGGTTGGAAAGCTCAAGGGGAGGGAACAGATTATTTATCTGTCTATTTTTGACTCTGGGATTGAATGTCGAAATTGGGAAGTTATAATCGGACCAAAATCGGTCAGTGACAGTGAAGTTAAATTGGACAAGTTGATCTTTTTCGGGGCCCGGAATAGATTGGAAATTGACTTTTTTTGTTGCAAGATTATTGTAGTTATTCAACTACCCGGGCAGACGGTAATAACTAAATTCATGTCATTTCAATAACAAATACTGTTAAAATAACAAAAAGTGTTATGGATTCTTCTTGAAAAATCGATTTTTGCAGAAAGGTTGAATAACAGTTTATGTTATCATAACAAAATTTGTTATTGGTCTGATATTGACAACTTTGGAATATTTTTTGAAGAATACCTTCAACTGTCATTGGGATGATCGGATTAGTTGTTAAAATAACAAAAAAATAATAACAAAGATTTGTTCGAAGCATAACTGAAAATGTTATTCGTCTGTTATTACAAAAACAATCGAATAACACAAAATTCATAACGAATAATAACAAATCTTGTTAAAAATAATATAAAATGTTATTGACCAAGTATTTTCAAATATCAAAAATATGTTATTCCCATGTTCTTTCCGTCAGCTCCCCGAGCAGACGGAAATAACTTGGGAAGGTCAGTTTCTGATATTGTGAGAAGATCGAAATATGTTATTGGGATGATCGGATTAGTTGTTAAAATAACAAAAATCAATAACAAAGATTTGTTCGAAGAATAACTTAAACTGTTATTATGTTGTTATTGCAATAACAAACCAATAACACAGAAGGAATCATGAAGGAATAACAAGATTTGTTATTTTGTGCGGAGAGGTGGAGCAGCATAATAACAAAAAATGTTATTGAACTGGTATGTCTCCATAACAAAAAAAGTTATTGTTTTGGTTTATTTGTAATTTGCAAATAAACCTGCATTTGCCATAACTCCTCTGTACTAGTCAGGGCTGCAGAGTCGGGTACCTCCAAGCGACTTTGAATCCATACTTTGAAGACAACTCCGACACTGGATGCAGGATATGACGTCAACGACGACTTCAGCTCTTTAAAAATACCCGACTTCACAGATTCCGACTCCAAGTAAAAGTTGCTGAAAATTTGCTGAATCCGATGCAGTATCCGAGGTCTCACTCCAGCTCGAACTTCAACGTCAGTTCCGACTTCCTGGCTCTGTGAAAATAATAACAGTTTTTGTTATTCACACATCAAAAATTCTCAATAAATAAATCAATTTCGTTAGGGAATATAACAAAATTAAAAAAAATTAACTCTCAAAAGTTAATTTTATCGGATTAATTTTACCTTGAAACCCCATTTCATGGTGAAATAAATGACCCGGATAAAATTGGTCAAAATAATTTCATAGATCTAGCCAATTTTAGTAAAATCCCTTAGGGGGTATATCGAATAATATAAAAAATCAACTTCCAAAATTTCAACTTTTTAGAATAATTTTGGCTTAAGGACCCCATTTCATGGCCAAAATAATGACCCTGACGAAATTGGTCAGAATTATTCCATAGTTCTAACCATTTTAAACAAAGTCCTTTAGGGGGTATATCACATAATTAAAAAAAAACAACTTTCAAAATTTCAACTTTTTAGAATAATTTTAGCTTAAGGACCCCATTTCATGGCCAAAATAATGACCCCGATGAAATTGGTCAAAATTATTCCATAGTTCTAGCCAATTTTAGCAAAGTCCCTTAGGGGGTATATCACATAATTAAGAAAATCAAATTTCAAAATTTCAACTTTTCAGAATAATTTTAGCTCAATGAACCCATTGCATGGCCAAAATAATGACCCTGACGAAATTGGTCAAAATTTTTCCATAGTTCTAACCATTTTAAACAAAGTCCTTTAGGGGGTATATCAAATAATAAAAAAAATCAGCTTTCAAAATTTTAACTTTTTAGAATAATTTTAGCTTAAGGACCCCATTTCATGGCCAAAATAATGACCCCGACGAAATTGGTCAAAATTATCCCATAGTTCTAGCCAATTTTAGGAAAGTCCCTTAGGGGGTATATCAAATAATTAAAAAATCAACTTCCAAAATTTAAACTTTTTAAAATAATTTTAGCTTAAGGACCCCATTTCATGGCCAAAATAATGACCCCGATGAAATTAGACAAAATTATCCCAAAGATCTAAACATATTTAACAAAAGAAAAAATAATAACAGATTGTGTTTTGGACACTTAGATACTTTTCCATTTTTGCGATTTATGGTAATTTTATTTCTAAGTCAGTATACCGAACGAATAACAAATTTTGTTATTAGAAGAGTTTTGAAATGTATAACATTTCCTCTTATTAGCGTGTTATTAAACATTTTCAATATAGTATCACTTCAATACCAAATTTTGTTATTTTATCAGAAACTGTTGTTATTTTTCTTCTTGAAATTGAACTTCAGGATAAAATAATAACACTTTTGTTATTTTAACAGGATTTGATATTGGAATATTATTAATTTTGTTATTACCGTCTGCCCGGGAGCTGTTCTCCATATACAGTCCAGACTCGATTATCCGAACCCTAAATTATCAGGAGTTTCGATTATCCGAATGTTTTTATGAAACTTCATATAAACGAATCATGAAAAAAATATTATTTTTTTTGGCAATTCCAGCTCAAATCTGGATTTTTTCTGATACTTTTATACCAGACCCTCTCCGATTTCTATGAACTTTTGTAGACATGCTATCCTATAGCCATTATTGTGTGCTCAAAAATAACATTTGAGAAGGGCGTTAGTTATTTAAATATTGTTGTATTTTGTAATTTAAAAATAAGTGTAACTCAAAGCCGTTGCTATCAAAACGCGGTCAGAGACAAACTTGTAGGAAATTGGACGGGCTTTCTAAAAAAAATACACTGAAAGAAAAATACACGCCACTTCTATGAGATTTTTAAGTTTAAAAGTTAAATGTAAAGGTGATGTCACGATTTTACTTCTTTAAACAATTTTGATGGAATATCCTAAGATGTTACAACAAGACTCACGAAAAATGCAGGATGGTATGTTTCTCCTGCAAAAATACAAAAATCATTTACTAAAACTGTTTATTTGAAATGTGGTCTAAACGTCGAAACTTTCAGAAAACAATAGAGGGAATATTTTACATAAAAGTCCATTCTTTGTAAAGAACTGTAAAATAGGTTTTTGGGTTTTTTGGCAATTTCTATATGACAGAATTGATTTTTGAGTCTCGTAAATATTTTTACCGGAAAGCTCCTCCAATTTCCCATTAGTTTGCCTTTGACAACTTTTTAATTTGACTCGTTTAAATAATAAAGTAAGCTTATTTACTATCCAGGTTTTTACCACACCGGAAAAATATACTGTTTCCAGTTATGAGCAATGTAATTAAGTTTATATCTGTAAGCCTATAAATCCAATTAAAATGCTTATCCTAAGAAAAGCTAAAAATATTCAATTCAATAGACTGCCCCGCCTCCCTCTCCCCCCAACACCTCTTCATGACTTTCTCGGTGCGCGTTCGGCCAAGCTGAGAAAATGATGAAGGGTAAAAAAACACAAAAAGAAGCTTAAAACAAGAGTCGCCAACGCAGTAAGTAAAAGCAAAGCAACTTCTCGCGAGCAAACTTGCAACACTCGGCACAGGTCATTAAAACACAATAATGCTCTCTTCGGTCTGCTCCCAGCTCGCAGCAGAGCAGCGGTCTAGCCACGGCCTTCGGAAAATACCTTCTGGTGGCATTCTCTCGGCTGACACTGCCGGAAAGTGGAAACAAGGGGTTGTCCATGATTGATTTGTTGATATTGCCAAATTTAAAATAATACAAATGTACTCTTAGTTTATCGTAGAACCTCTAACAATAAATGAAGTTTATTTTATATTTCATATTTTATTTTCATATATATACTTGAATTACACGTGATACAAAAATTTTCACATCACGTAATCTCCGTTCGACCCCCTCCAACTCCAAGCCCATTAAAGCTGCACGTGCACAAAGTTGGCGCACTCCGACCACGGCCAGGAAGTTGTGCATCTCCGCCACCTGTACCGTCGTCGTCGTCTTCGTCGCCGTCTTGCAGTTACACACAAAATTACTTTCGCACGGCTTGTTCGAAAGACCGTCACGTGGTTGGAAGGAAACTCAGAGCTAATTTTTTTTTTCTGTAAATCTTTCCGACGCACAGACCGGCTTTTGGGGTTGGAATTTTCTTTTTTCCTGTGAGTCGCGCAGAAACACGAGACAAATTGATGTGAAGTTGATGTGGGTTTTGGATTTGATGGAAAATTGATGAACATGACGCGTTGGGATATGTCGCAAGTACGCAGAAGGAAGTTGGCAACAGCAGCAGCAGCGAGAAATATGAGCTGTGGGATTTGAAAATAATTGGGGCTCAAGTTTGGGAAAGGGGTTAGATTTGGAAGCCCGAGCAGACGGAAATAACTTACGAAGGTCAGTTTTTGATATTGTGAGAAGATCGGAATATGTTATTCGGATGATCGGATTAGTTGTTAAAATAACAAAAATCAATAACAAAGATTTGTTCGAAGAATAACTTAAACTGTTATTATGTTGTTATTGCAATAACAAACCAATAACACAGAAGGAATCATGAAGGAATAACAAGATGTGTTATTTTTGTGCGGAAAGGTGGAGCAGCATAATAACAAAAAATGTTATTGAACTGGTATGTCTCCATAACAAAAAAGTTATTGTTTTGGTTTATTTCTAATTTGCAAATAAACCTGCAGTTGCCATAACTCATCTGTACTAGTCAGGGCTGCAGAGTCGGGTACCTCCATACTTTGAAGACAACTCCGACTCTGGATGCAGGATATGACATCAACGACGACTTCAGCTCTCTAAAAATACCCGACTTCACGGATTCCGACTCCAAGTAAAAGTTGCTGAAAATTTGCTGAATCCGATGCAGTCTCCGAGGTCTCACTCAAGCTCGAACTTCAACGTCAGCTCCGACTTCCTGGCTCTGTGAAAATAATAACAGTTTTTGTTATTCACACATCAAAGATTCTCATTAAATAAATCAATTCCGTTAGGGAATAAAACAAAAATTAAAAAAAAATAAACTCTCAAAAGATAATTTTATCGGATTAATTTTAGCTTGAAACCCCATTTCATGGTGAAATAAATGACCCCGATAAAATTGGTCAAAATTATTTCATAGTTCTAGCCAATTTTAGCAAAGTCCCTTAGGGGGTATATCAAATAATTAAAAAAATCAACTTTAAAAATTTCAACTTTTTAAAATAATTTTAGCTTAAGGACCCCATTTCATGGCCAAAATAATGATCCCGACGAAATTGGTCAAAATTATCCCATAGTTCTAGCCAATTTTAGCAAAGTCCCTTAGAGGGTATATCAAATAATTTAAAAAATCAACTTTCAAAATTTCAACTTTTTAGAATAATTTTAGCTTAAGGACCCCATTTCATGGCCAAAATAATGACCCTGACGAAATTGGTCAAAATTATCCCATAGTTCTAACCAATTTTAGCAAAGTCCCTTAGGGGGTATATCAAATAATTAAAAAAATCAACTTTCAAAATTTCAACTTTTTAGAATAATTTTAGCTTAAGGACCCCATTTCATGGCCAAAATAATGATCCCGACGAAATTGGTCAAAATTATCCCATAGTTCTAGCCAATTTTAGCAAAGTCCCTTAGGGGGTATATCAAATAATTAAAAAAATCATCTTTCAAAATTTCAACTTTTTAGAAGAATTTTAGCTTAAGGACCCCATTTCATGGCCAAAATAATGACCCTGATGAAATTGGTCAAAATTATCCCATAGTTCTAGCCAATTTTAGCAAAGTCCCTTAGAGGGTATATCAAATAATTTAAAAAATCAACTTTCAAAATTTCAACTTTTTAGAATAATTTTAGCTTAAGGACCCCATTTCATGGCCAAAATAATGACCCTGACGAAATTGGTCAAAATTATCCCATAGTTCTAACCAATTTTAGCAAAGTCCCTTAGGGGGTATATCAAATAATTAAAAAAATCTACTTTCAAAATTTCAACTTTTTAGAATAATTTTAGCTTAAGGACCCCATTTCATGGCCAAAATAATGACCCCGACGAAATTAGACAAAATATCCCAAAGATTTAAACATATTTAACAAAAGAAAAAATAATAACAGATTATGTTATGGACACTTAGAAACTTTTCCATTTATGCGATTTATGGTAATTTTATTACTAAGTCAGTATACCGAACGAATACCAAATTTTGTTATTAGAAGAGTTTTTGAAATGTATAACATTTCCTCTTATTAGCGTGTTATCAAACATTTTCAATATAATATCACTTCAATACCAAATTTTGTTATTTTATCAGAAACTGTTATTATTTTTTCTTCTTGAAGTTGAACTTCAGGATAAAATAATAACACTTTTTGTTATTTTAACAGGATTTGTTATTGAAATATTATTGATTTTGTTATTACCGTCTGCCCGGGTCGTGTATGAAATTTAATAGTCTGATAGCTACTTTCGATTTAAGGGTGATGTATTGGACTTATGCAAATATTATTTTAAATTGTTGTACTCTCCTTCAAAATGTCCCCAACAATTAGAAGTCTTGATCCACTTTCCTCTTCAAAATTCTCCTTAAATTAAGGAAAAAGAAAAACATTTCAAACTCGATTATCCGAAGGCCTCGGAAAAATTTTACCTCCTATAATCGAAACTTCGGATAATCGAGCTTAGGTATGACCCATAAATTACGCTAAAGTGGTATACATGTTTTAATTCCAAGATGGCGGCCAATGTGGCGGTAGCATTTTATTATTCAATGGGCAATCAACTATTTGAATTCGACTAAAATGGGATCGCAGAACTCGAAGTTAATGTTTTAAACTATAAAAGAAGAACAAGGATTTTTGTGTTCGTGATTCGATTATCCGAAGTCCCATACAATCCTTCTGATAATTGAACTTCGAATAATCGAAACTTCGGATAATCGTGTCTGGACTGTATTGCAGAAAATTCAATTATTAATAGTAAAAAAAACTTGTACAATAGGATCCTAAAGCCTTATTTAAATTATTATGTACAACGGTAAAAAAAAAACATGATTTAAAACCATTTCTGATCACTATTTTTCATTTTAATGCAGAAAAATAAATTGACAAGACAACATTTTTTCGATGGATCCACTATGGTCCCCTTGGAACGAGCTGTCAAGAAGGACCTTTTTTGCCAAGAAGAAAAAAAATTAAAAATTGATTTAAAAATCCATTTTATACTCTTTGTGGTCGTACAAAGGGTCATTGCACTACTTTTAGGACCCAATTGGATGCAAACAATTTAAAATAAATTTTGTAACGTTTATTTTTATCCACCGATTTGGACCAAACTTGGAGGGAACGTTCATCTTTCGATAGTTGACAAAAATCCGAAGTTTGGTGCTGATTGGACGATCCCTCTATTTTTAGCACCGCCCTCTTTTTTGGCGTTTTCAAAAAAAAAACTATTTTTTTCTTTTAATCATAACTTTGCAACTATTTGAGCAAAAGACTTTCTAGAGGTTGCATTTTATAGAAAATTGTCCAAGAAATTCGATAAAAATAATGTTTGTTTTTCAAATAGGTAAATTTAAGGCTTTCAACAAAATTTTGAGTTTTTGGACAACAGATAATGTAAGGAGTTATATTTTTTAATTAATTTATGGCCGATGCAAATATTCCCCCAAATTGTTCTGAAGAATCAGGGGCAAAATTTTTTCCATAAAACTTCAAAATTTCCATGAAAATAGAAGTCTAATAAATTGAAAACAAGCTTAAAAGTTTTTTTCTGCATTGATAATCATATTTAGCATGTTTGGGCTTGATTAAAATTTTATTTTTCGCCAAAAATTTATTTTTCGTCAATGCTTCGATATTTTGGAAACTAATGATGGCAAAACGACTGGACAGGTGTATAATGCATTTTAAAACCCTTTTTTTCCAAGAAAAATGTTGAAACCATGGCTCGTAATGTCAATTTTAATACTTTTTTTTTTATTTTTTGCCTCCCTCCCCCCTTCGACTTTGCTCAGAGCCGAGGGACATAAACTTTAAAAAATATTTGCAACGGCCTAATTGATGTTTCAGAAATGGCATTTTGTGATATTTTTAGCTTCAAAATTTTGAATGCTGTGGTTTTCGTTAATTTATAAACTAAAGATTTTTTGAATATTTTATCGTATAGAAAATTTTTAGGTCACAGATCGGAAAAAGAAGTGGAGGAAAAAAATATGTTCATTGATATTTTGCAAATACAGTCCAACTTTCTTTCTTGACATGTTTTATGATGTGTGGCCAAAGGTCTAAATTAAAATAAATCATGGAGGGTTTTTATTTGAAAAAATAACTTTTTTTACGTAATCATTTAGATGAAGGAACTGAAACTCTTGGGAATATTTATAAAAAAACAACATCAAAAAAGTACTAGGATTGACAGAATTTGATGCTAAAATCAAATTATCATTGAAGATACTGTTTTATTGCTTTTACAATTGGCCAAATATTTTTGAAAAATTTATTATTACATTTGGAACATTATAAAGCTTCTTTGAAATTTTTTATTTAATACTATACAAATATGTGAATCTTCAATCAAAAAAGGTTTCGTTGGTTATGTTACATAGCATGACCAGTATGACAAAGAACACTTAATTCAGGTTGAAATGTGTGGACCAACACTAGGGAAACGATGAATAATCATTTTTACAGCAAATTTTCAGGAAATATGTAACACAAAGTGTAAAGCAAAAACTAGCATTTCGAGGCACTATTGAACACTGCAAATTCCTAGCAAACACAATTCCATCCGTCAAAATACGTGTGCGTCCTTTTTTCGAATTTTGCTCTTTAATCTCTGGAAGTTGTCAAAATTCCAAATAAGCCTTAACACAGTATTCTCAATGCCATTCATAATGAGCCAATTTTAATCTCTAAATGCATCAATTTGCCTCGCACAATGCAGTCCCATTCAAAATCCCTAAGCCGCCACACTTTCATTGACACGTTCGATATTAAATAACGGTGCAACGTGGCGCGTAATGAAAAATGCAAACGGTAAGCGCGTGGTGGTTTCTGCAGCAATTTTGACGTCTGTGTCAGAATAGTGCATATAGTGTGCTCTTCGCGTGAAAACAGCACTTCCAATTTGAATAATTGAATATCCAAACAAGCGCGGGAATCGTACCGTGCCGATTGCTATAACCATTTTCCACGTGTGGCCGTTCCTCTCTATTCTGTGCCCGTTATCATCGCACACGTGGAACCGACTAGGACGACCGGTAACCGGTTGGCCAAACATCCTATCAATCGGGAGTCGCGTTGTTGAACGGCGGGGTGAGGGCAAAAATTGAATTGATTCAAGTTCTTTCCCGGATGCACTTTCGCCAGTGTTGCCAGCAGCTTTAAAAATAAATGTGCACGCTAAATTTCTGCATAATAGATTGCCGACACCGTTTTAACTTTCGATTGCCGTTGAGAGAAGGACCACTTCAGTTGACAACATTGTTCCCCTGGAGTATTTGCACTTGAACCCTGAGTGAAGGTAAATTTATGCTGGCAACACGGTAAAGTAGTTCGAAGGTTGTTCAACATGTGACGGAGAATGCTACGAGTGTGCAAATACTTGCGAAAGCACTTTTCACGGAAGAATTTATTCCTGAAATATTCGTTGTACCTTGTATTGTTCTCGGTTTGGAATTTGAGGGGGGTTTATTTTCAAATATTCAACTTTGCTGCATGTGGTAGATCAAATCATGGTAGAATGGTTAGATCCTACGCTTTGTTTTGAATCTTATCCAAAAACTCTGTCAAATTTGATCCCCAAAACTGTGGTTACAAAACATGTGCTAAAAAATTTTAAATCCAGGGATATTGAAGAATCACAAAATTCAGTAAAGCTATTTATAAATCAATTTACAAATCTCTAATTGCCTTAAAATAAATCAGCAACCAAAACAATTTAATTTACTATTATGCCACAATTATTTCCATTTGGATAAACATTTCAATGAATGAGATTACCCACTGAATACTCTAATTAAATTGAAGCACCATACAACTGCTCGTCAATTTCCACCATAATAGAGCCAACTCGCTTCTATTATTGATAAAGCATACCCATTATTCCATTTGTCTATCGCGCCGTTTCAATATTAGTCAATTATTCGACCAGTCAATCAATATTTTCATTTGCCTGCACTCTGCACTGGCATGCATTAATTTGATTATTATTCACGCTTGCAACTCCTTTTTTTAAAGTTCGAGCATAGTTTAATGAGTTTTTTTTCTCATCGCAGCGAGGAAAATGAGAGTGAAGCAAACGAACTGAAAACTTTTGCCTGCACACACAATTTTTACCCGTTAAAAGCTTTTATGGCAAACAAAAAACGTTTGAAAAATGAATGGTTAAGCTCGTTTTACCGTATGGTACACTGACGGCAGTGTTGCCATCAATTTACTGAAAGTTTATTATACACTGAAATTTGTTATTTTCAAGTTGACCATTTTAAACAGTTAGAACTCAAAACGATAAATTAAAACGAAAAGCCCATAGTTTCAGAACTAGCAACACTGGCATCAGAATGTAAAACGTTTTTTCATCCGCGAGGCTCGCAGTTCATAATGGTAGCTGCTGGGCAGTAAAAGCTTAGGTTTTCGTCTTCCAGTTCGCAGGCTGGCAAAATTCGCGTTTGTTCAGTGAAGTTTTAATATATTTTCATTTTAAATTTACTTATTGTCACTGATAAGTTTATTATTCAAAAAACCATATGCCATCGTTTACACTAAAAACTCGAGCCGAGAGAACAGTGGTAACATTTACAGAAAACACTGCTCGAGACGAGCGAGAGAATTATTCCCTCGAGGTATTTTTTGCAAAAAAAAGTTCCCCGGGCAGACGGTAATAACAAAATGTATGCCATTTTAATAACAAATACTGTTAAAATAACAAAAAGTGTTTCTTTTTGATCATCTTGAAAAATCCTTTTTTGCAAAAGGATTAAATAACAGTTTATGTTATCATAACAAAATTCGTTTTTGGTCTGATATTGGTTGAACAACAAAAACTTTGGAATAACTTTTTTGTGTGGCCGAATACCTCCAACTGTTATTGGGAGGATCGAATTAGTTGTTAAAATAACAAAAATTTATAAAAAAGATTTGTTCGAAGAATAACTTAAAATGTTATTAGTCTGCTATTACAATAACAACCCAATAACTAAAAAATAATAACACCGAATAACTAATCTTGATATGAATAAAGTAAAATGTTATTGACCTAGTATTTTCAAATATCAAAAAATGTTATTCCCAAGTTATTTCCGTCTGCTCGGTCATCCGTCAAAACAAAAAGTGTCGACTACGGGAATCAAACCAGAGACCTTTGACACACTAACACAATGACTTAACTGCCTCGGCCACCACAGCATAGGTCAGAAGTGAACGTATGGCACTTACTGGACTTTAATTGTTCCAATTAACGAATGAATTCATTTGTTTTGATAGTGTGAGTTGGTAGCATTATTCTTTCGAGTTTGGCATTGTGCCCCTAAATAATTCCCTAAAAGGGAAATATTCTGACGTAATATATGGTTTAGCAAAGGCAAAAATTATTTGACTCTTTTATGATTTATTGAAAAAAAATTATTTTTTTAGTCGAATTTGTAATCGAAAAGATCAGTTATTTAAATTTTTAAAGAAAAGCTTCCATTTTTCACCTCCAAACAAAGTGCCCATGTTTGCTCATCCATGAATTTCTTTTCGAAAACGCATGTTGTTGAAATCAATATTAATTCTTGTTACTTGAAACTAAAATGTGATTACAGACAGACTTTTCTGTTTATTACTGAATCAAATATTTTAAAGTGAAAAGTTAATGTTTTGTGCGTCTATCCTGGGATTTCCCGGGACAAAATTCTCGGGATTTTCCCAAAATCGGGAATTCCCGAATCTCGAGATTTTGTTATTTTGTCCCGGAAATTCCAAAAGTTTAAAAATAATTGATCTGGAAACTCAGATTTGATTGTGGAAATAGATAAACAATTGAATACTTAGTAATCGATAAGAAATTTGAAGCAATAAATTTGTATTCGGATTCTTGTCGCTTGTGTGCTATCTTGTAACACGTCCTATGTTTAACAACAGATGTATCACATGATAACACACAAGCGACGGTATATCAGCATTTATTTTGCTTATAAGGGAAAAATGTTACAATTTTACAGATCCGAAAAATGCCTAGCGCTTTAAATATTTTCTTTTCCATTATATTTATTTTAAATTAATATTGTATTATAAACTTGAAATAAATATCATATTTAATTATTTTTCATCAAACACCGGCATCTGTAGCAAATCAGGATATATCAAACGAATGAAAGCAGCTGTTTAAGGGGTTACATGCATGTGAATCGACAAAAAAGTCAGAGGTTGGTGTGAGCACTCACTTAACTTTATTCAAAATCTGATTTCAGAGCATTAAAATATACATTTTCATCTATTATCAAAACAAATTTGAAGACATTTGGTTGTATCATTGCCGAGATAAAGCTATTTGAAGTTGGCAGTTTCAAAAAACGGGTGCCGCTATATCTCTACACTGCCTTGACCAAATCGGCTCAAAATTTCGGTGAAAACTCGTTAAACCGGTCTTGTGTGCATGACGAAGGCCGATTTTCAAAAAACTCATCTTAAAAAAAGATAAAAATATTTTTTTGTTTTTCATATAATATAAAATCAAATGTTTTTGATTTTTGTATTTTTTTAAAAAGCAAAATTTTAAAATCGGGCTTCGTCATGCACACGGGATATGTCTTGAGAGTCTCCACCCCGAATTTCAGCTAATTTGGTCCATCCCATCTCGATATATCGTGGCACCCGAAAATCAACTCTGTGTTTCAAGAAAAACGCTCAGAAAGTTTTTCTGTAACATGATTTTTTTTATTTTTTACATGTAGGGGAAGGTGGGGCAAGACGACCATATGGGGCAAGAGGAACAATCGCCCGTACAGCCGTATTTTTTACAATTTTGATTATTTCCAGTATGAGGATTTGTGCAATGCAATTAGCTGATTCTACTAGCACATAACCGCCAAAACGACGTAAACGCCACGGAGCATAAGATTGGAAAGTACAAAATAAGGCCTAGGGTTCGTTTTAAGGCTCATTTTATCAAAATGTTATTTTTCCTAGATCAGTAGCGTCCCTACCAATGACTTGCACCTATTACAAAGTATGTTTTAACTTTTGGTTATTTTTGTTGAGAGTTTTTAAAAATCTTGTTCAGGTATGGAACTAATAACGAATTGCTGCAACAACATTTTTTATTGAGAAATAAACACAAAAAAGTACTTAAAAACTGATAAACAATTATTTAAAAAAAAAATCCATACAAAAAATAGTGATATTATGAAAATTTAGTATTTATCATCTAAGTAATAATTTTTTTCGTAAAAACGATCAAGTTTTTAGTAAAATATTATTATTTAATCTAAAAATTGAAGAAACGTTTCAAATACATTCTAATCTGAGGTATCTAAGTGATAACAGTTCAATTGTTAGCAAATTAACATGTTGTTTCATGCATTGTTCCTCTTGCCCCAAAGCGTTGTTCGTCTAGCCCCACTAGTTGAGTAGAACGTACGGAAAATCAAAAATTTTAAAATCAATTTTTTACATTAAAAAACAGGATTTTTAAAAAACTTGTTCTATCAAAGTCTTTGTCAAGACCTGGAATAAGATGATTATAAAAAAATCCGACAGATTTTTCAATGTTTTAATGGGTTATAACGAGCATTTCCTTAGCTTGTTACACTTTCCCCTATATAACTCCTAGAGCCATTGTTTGCATAATTTTTTGATTGTTTTCGGTTTAAACAAAAACAGAACAAAACTATTAGTACACCGATTTCAAAAAGTATTGTTTTGATTTTATTTTTTGAGCTTTTGAAGTCATGCCATATAAAAAGATAAATAAAAGAAATATTCATATTGATAAGAAAAACTGTGGTGCTTTAAAAATCCAAAGCACAACAAAGAGCAAAGAAAAATAATTTTATCAAACTGCTGTCCTTATTTAGAAGTGTAGATTATCACCAATTAACAATATTAAGCTTATGCTATGATTATAAGCTTGGAAAACATAACAAATATAATGAAAACAGAAATTTTACGACTGTTTAGAAAAATTATCGGGATCCCGAAAATTCCCGGGATGTAAAACTAGTTTTCCCGTTTCCCATGAAATGCAAAACCCGCACGGAGATAAAAGAGTTCCCAAAATCGTGAACAAGCGTTCATGAAAATGGAAACCTCGAACAAAGTGTTCCATGGTACGATTTTGAAAAACGTACCATGAAATTTGAACACTTTGTTCGTGGTTTTCATTTTCATGAACGCTTGTTCACGATTTTGGGAACTCTTTTTTCTCTGTTCGGGAAAATTGACGCCCTACTAATGTTGGACCAAATTTTCCCAAGAAATATTTTGATGTGAAGTATTCTGATCTTAGAAAATATATTTTCAGGGTTTTTTCTATATAAAAACTTTAAAACGGCTGTAACTCAGAAAGCACTTAACAAAAAACATTATTTCCCTGAATTTTTGTTGCCTTCGAACATATTGTTGTGTATTGACTTCAAATTAGGCGGGGGCGTTTTTTTGTGTTCATGTTTCATGTATAATTAGGCGAAACCATCGAAACGGAAATCCGATCCACGAGGGATCCACGATCCACAGTGACGTAAATGCCGCAAAGTGTAAGGAAACACAATTCGCTGCCCACCAAGGGAGCAACAAGGTAAAATAAGACAATTTAAAAACATGAATTTTATAAATATTTCTGCAATATTTTGCTGGATACATTTTTCATAAATTTAACTCAAAATTCAATTCCTTTATTTCTATGATATTTCTGAAGAATTTGTCTTAACATCGAAATTACTAGAGAAATGCCCGTTTACCCTCCTCCCACTTTGCATTAATATCAAAATTCTGACATTCTGACACAATTGGAACAACCGCATGCTGAGGCACAATCCCATTAGACAGCTTCGCTGGCCTCGTTCGTGGGAGGGAATCCCTAGCCAACATAATTCACGGTAATGTTACGAGACTTGCACATGATTCTCACACTGTGTGATTCCGTGATGATGAAGACAGTAGGCACCAGCAGCAATAAATTGCACTAATGAATGTTTACTACTACTTGACACAGTCGTTTGCGGTGCTTGATGAAGTTTGCCTACAGTTTGAAAATTTCATTTAAATCTATCTGAAAAATTTCACCCCTTCAGCAAAGCCGTGTTCAAGTAAAAGCTTCCAAAAATTATTAAACTTGACCCAAATTCGATAAAACGGCCCTGCGGGAAGCGCTTCTGCTGGGGTAGCGATTAACGTAATAATCCAAAGTTTAATCGGAAAAACTTTTCTCGCTGAGAGCAGCGTCCAACCCCCCCTTCCCAAATGGATCCAGAACTCTTGGGGGGAAACAACTTTGGCGTTATTTAATTTGCCGATTGGCAATGGTGGCAGTTGCGGCTTGCAGGAGTTTCGCTTTGGAGGACAACAGAAGTGAGCAACATTTTTGTTCAATTGTTTGATTTGTAAATAATTTATTATTATAATAAAACAAAAACAATTGAAATTTAAGCTAAGCTAATTATTTTATTTCTAAATCACAAGTAGCTTTTTTATATTTATGTTGTCAACCTACAATATTTGGAAGGAAATTAACATTTCCATTTAATCCCATTTAATCATTTGATCCAAATAATTTGCCTACGAAATGGTTCCCTCTTATCACCACATTTCCGTTCGTGTCTCACGCGATACTTGACGCCATCTGCTGCAGTTCAATGATTTTAAATCCAATCACAACATTACCGCGTGAAAATCGAAATATCACCTTAAAACTCGCAAGTCATACAAAAAAGTCGCTCTTGTTTGCAATACGTTTGTCATAAAACCAAACAACACACACACACACATGCACACATCAGGTGAACCCCTCACTCTTGCTGGGTTTTGTAATCTCCGATGAGTAACATCCAGAACAATTCAAATGATAAGACCCCTCTCCGAATCGAACACAGACGACGCATCAGTCCTCGTGACGGTCGAAAAAAAAACAGCAACAAACTTTGGCTTCCTCCGATAACAGCCCAAACACTTTGCAGTTCATTAGACTTTCCACACTTTTGCTCGTTACGTTACGTTACGTTGAGGTTAGGTTAGGGGGAGGCAAAAGTTTCTGCCGGAAAGAGTTGGTTAAAACTAAACCAGAAACGAGCAAAGTTCTCCGCCAAGTATCATCCTCAAATCGATGGCTTCCCGTGGGTGGTTTGTTACACCCCGAGCAGACGGAAATAACTTGGGAATAACATTTTTTGATATTTGAAAATACTAGGCTTATAACATTTTATGTTATTTATAACAAGATTTGTTATTCGCCGTTATGATTTTTTTGTTATTGGATTGTTATTGTAATAACAAACTAATAACATTTTTAGTTATTCTTTGAACAAATCTTTGTTATTATTTTTTGTTATTTTAACAACTAATCCGATCATCCCAATAACATTTTGAGGTATTCTTCCATAACAAAAAATGTTATTCCCAAGTTGTTCTGGCTTTCAATCAATATCAGACCAATAACAAATTCTGTTATGATAACATAAACTGTTATTGAACTCTTATGCAAAAATGAATTTTGCATGAATATTCCATAACACTTTCTGTTATTTTAACAGTATTTGTTATTGAAATGGCATGAATTTAGTTATTACCGTCTGTTCGGGACGAGAAGGAAGCTCTTCCGAAATGGTGGGAGATTAACACTTTGTGCAACCCCTTTTTACCAAGTATGTTTAGTTGAAGTAATGTTAAATATGAATATTTTTTCAATGTCCTTTCATTTTTACCTCTAGGACCCTTTACTCAATGTTAATTTAACCCTAACCTAACACATCTCAACCGCACACCTAACGATCCAGTCAGCTGATAAAACTCAAGACTCTCACGCGGAGAGAACTCAACTTCAAGTAAACTCAATTTTAAAATTACAGCAATAATAGCAGAGTTTCCTCGTACGGAGCGCGTGCTCCGGAAATCGATTTTCCACCTTATCCAGCCATAAGCTCGGCACCCACTGACTGTGCCGAGAAGGGAAATCGTGTTCGTACCAAGCGGAGTGTACTTCATCTCCAACGACTGAGCATAATCTTCATCTTCATCCTCGAGGATCGCTCGCCGGTCGTTGGAGTCTTTAAGAGGACGCACTCGAATAGCTGCTTCATAAATTCACTTGGATAAGACGGCACAGTGATGGGTTGATATTTTGAACGATTTAGATTTCAGAAATTTTTTTTTTATGATTTTTGAAGATTTGAAGCAAAACAATGATAATGAACCGAAAAAGGATTTGCAAACAAAAAATATATCCTACTCATTTTTGATGAAAACTGACAAAAGTTCGGAAGGACATACGGTTGAACGTATGAAAATTAAACAAAATTCGAACTCAAACCCGAGCATGGGTAAATAACAAGGGAAATGCGTAATAATACCTTTCTCTGGTATCAATACCAAATTTTGGTATTCCTGGACCCTTTAAAATTTGTCTTGAGGATTATGCAAGAGCAAAATGTGGTATCATACCAATTTAAGGTATTGTTTTGATATTGCAAAATTGCAGAATTTGTCAATGGTTGAACACCACATATTGGTATTCTTTTGGTATTACAGTGTTTTATCAAATTCCTCTGAAACTATGGGAAAATTTTGACCAATTTTGACAAAATAATTAATTTTGCACTAAAATGATGTCTCAAAGCGAATGCTTGAAAGGTTTCATCAATTTTCTCTGAAACTATGGGATTTTTTTTATAAATTAGGACAAGATAATAAATTTTGCGCTAAAATGACTTGAAAAAAAAAAAAACAAATACTTTGAAAAACGAGTCAATCGAAAGATTATTGAATTTTGGTGAATTTCAATCCAGTTTTATTTTAATAACACTTATTTTTCAATCTTGTTATTTTTCAGAATCTTCAAGAACTTCATGCACAGGCCGTTCATCAATGACAAATGCATTCGGTGTAGTGAAGAATATCACTAAAAACAAAATGGAATCATCAGGTGAGTAGATTTGGCTGTTGCATATGGATCATTACCGTTTGCAACTGCTGCACTAAAAATGGTATGAAAATACCAAATTTTGGTATTACTTGAGCAAATATCAGCGACCAAAATGTGATCATGGTTGCCCAGTAAAAGATGGTAAAATACCATCAAATCATACCAAAATCATGTATGTGGAAGACCACAGGAATACCAAAATATGATTTTCCAAGGGCGCGGGAATACCTAAAATTAAAACCATGGCAATACCAAGTTTTGGTATTCAAGCAATGTTCAAAAATCCAGAAGACCTCAACTTGGTATTGAAATGGTTCTATTTTGAGGTATTATTTTACCCTTGGAATAACATGGTTTGGTATTGTTGTGCCCTTCCACATACAAGACTTTGGTGTGATTTCATGGTATTTTACCATCTATTACTGGGCAACCAAGGGCACATTTTGGTCGCTGTTATTTGCTCAAGTAATACCAAAATTTGGTATTCCCGTGTTATTTACCCCTGCTCGGGAACATAATAAGCATTATATTTATTACTTCAAAATAATGTATTGATCCTTGTATTGGAACTTGGATTTTGCCTGCAATTTTCTCTCGCACTTTTGACAACAAGAATTCAAGAAACTAGGCTGTTGTTGTTTATTTACATTTTCAGTTGCATTTTCAACCAAGTTTGACTTTCGCACTTTAAATCATTAAATTTTAAATTTTTTAAGCCACTCTGTTAAGTTGCTGTTATGCGATCAATAACGGGATGTGTGACAAAAGGTCGAAAGACATAAGGTCGAAAGTGAAAAAATAAAAATAATAATAATAAACTTCTACAATATTCTTGAAAAGTATATTTTTCTAAAACAAATCCATTTTTGCCTTCCTCACCTCAATGAGGAAAGGATATAAAATCACTCGATAAATGAACTTCTTTATTCGACCTCGTAGACCCACCTTCACGTATATCTATTGACTCAGAATCAAATTCTGAACAAATGTCTGTGCGTGTGTCTGGATGTGAGTCCGTGCACCGAAAAAATTGCACACGTTTATCTCCAGACTGGCTGAACCGATTTGGACCGTTTTGGTCTCATTTGGTCCGTCTTGGGGTCCCACAAGATTCTAGTTAATATTATTAAGTTTAGAAAAGTACTTCAAAAGATATACTTAAAAAACGATTTTAGCTAAACTTCGGAAGATTGTAAAAAGGGTGGTTTTTATAAGATATTGTTAGAAAGGTATTTGAAAGATCTTTCCAACGCGTTCAAAAGATTGAAGATCTGACAACCCCATCAATAGTTATGAGCTCTCAAGTGTTATTTATACACTTTTTTGAGGCCGGATCTCAAATACAGTATGGCCCATAAAAAAATGCGACATGTACATTTTTTCACCGAAAAACTGTTCCATTCTAAAATGTATTTGACAAACTGATTTTGTTATGTATCATGGTGTTAGTTTGGTATGTTTTGAAAATATTTTCATGACAGTTTTTTGCAGTTCGCCAAAATTGGGTATTGGTATACCTTATTATCTTCAAAACGAAACATGTTAAAATATCCAACCCTGTGTCCAAAGCATCGTTAGAAGTCCCTCTTGAATACGCCCAATCGAACAAGTTCATAAATTTTGATAGAATCAGTCATTTTAGAGGAAAATGCCATTTGGTTTATCATCTTGAGTGATTCGGTCTAAATAAATTAATAACTTAAAACCTATGACGAATGGCTTTAAAGAGTGCCCAACGGCTCTATACTGTTAAAAGTCATATCAGGGCATCTGTTAGAGTCAATTACCATCATTTGTTGAATTAGTTTTTCTCCTTGAATCATTGCAGGGTCCAAAAACTCCTAAAGATTGAAGCATTTTCAGAATCGGAATATTTTTGAAACGATCACTGTTTTAGTATAACTGGTAAATAGAATGTGTAAAATTCGATGAAACTAATTGTGACACGTCTCAAAATCAGTAACCTTGGAGGCTGTCTACTTTTTAATCCATACAAAAATTCAGAGGTGGCTCTTCAGAACGACCAACATAGAAGAGTCATTTTTCCTTTATATGGCCTGGGCTGGGAGCAAATTGGAGAATTTTAAGTTTAAATGTGTTGTGACATTTTTTAAAGCTAAAGAAAAGGTTTTCAATACATTATTCGTTCGTTTGGATCCCATTTAACATGTACACATGCTACATACATCGTAAATAGTCAAAACAGGGCCGATTTTACCAAATTACAATGTCGCATTTTTTTATGTTGAAAAAGTAGTCCGGATCTATTATGCGACACATCGTTAGATAGGTAATCAAAAGATCTATCCAACGAGCCCAACATATTGAAGATCTGACAAACCTATCAAAAGTTATAAGTACTTTAGTGTTTTTAGTACACTTTTTTGAGGCCGGATCTAAGATATTTTGATAAATATAAGTGTTATTTATGCACATGTTTGAGGCTGTGTAGTGTAATCACTTTATGAATGCGAGGAAGGCACCAAATACCTAAAGGTGGATTTAGTAACGTTTTTTTGAAAGTTTATCCTTCCTTTTAGTAATGATTTTTTTTTTTCAAATAAACAGAATATATCCCAAACCATTTTTGAGAAGCTTTCCATTCCCTAAAAAATATTATTTCGCAAAAATAAAATTTTCATCGTTTTTTAGAAATTTTGGAAAATCAATGATTGCAAAACAAGTGGACAGGTGTATGTTGCATTTTGAAAGACTTTTTTCATTCAAATGTTAACACCGTGGCCTGTAATTTCATTTTTTTTTAATTTTTTTTCGATCGATTTTTTTTTCATTCGACCTTTTGTCCATTCGACCTTTTGTCTAATCTAATCTAATCTAATCATACCCTAGCGCAGCCAATCTTTCGAAGGGATCCTGGAGAGTGCCTTAGGTTAGATGACGCCTAGCACTCTTCTTGTCATTTATTAACATTTGTAGTGCGCCATTGCATTGAAATGCATTGAAAGATCACAAGCGTTAAATCGGCCAGGCTTACTGCGTAAAGCCGTATCGCAGAGATGATTCGTAATTGGGTTGAGTTTGAGCACTGAGTGTTCGAACAACAACACAATTCTGAATCGACAGGGGAGGAAGAAGCGTGGGGACACACCACCATACGCTCCAAGATTTTGGTTGTATTCGTTGGGAGCACCATGCTAAGAAGGTTTGGTACTCCGGGACCCTCTGGGATGGGACATTGTATTTCCACGAATGCCCTGGACACTATTTGCCGTGGTTATAGCGCCACAACTCGCTCATTTTTGTCCATTCGACCTTTTGTCATACATTTTGTTAATTCGACCTCTTGCCCCTTCGACCTGTTGACCGTTTGACCCTTTGTCCTTCGGCTTTTTGTCCATTTAACTTTTTGTCCGTTCAACATTTTGTCTTTCGGCCTTCTATTCAACCTTAAGTTTTTCGGCTTTTTGCCCATTCAACCTGATATTTTTCGACCTTTTGTCCTATATTCTGAACGTTCTTCCTACAAACTTTTAAATAATAATTTTTCCAATAATTTTAAATGCTTACAATTGATACCATTGTTTTTAACCTTTTGAAATGTTGAGGGTAATTTTTAAATTATCACATTCAAAATAAAACAAAAGTCATTTGGCAAAATATGCTGACCGATCACAATGGATCAATTTCATGATTTTTTTTTATTTAACTCTTTGTCATAGTTATAGTATTAAATACGTATTGTTAAATTTTTTAAATTGTTTGACGCAAAAAAAAAACAATTTTTTAAATATTGGGAACATGTTCAATAAAAAACATAAAGGAAGAGTTTTGTTTACATTTTTAGATTAAGTACATTTCAAGCATAAAAATCTTAAGTTTGAAATGAATGAAAATGTTATTTTTTCAGTGTGTGTGTGTGTGTGTGTGTGTGTGTGGTCCAATCCAATACCCGCTAACCGGTAGCGAAATTATGGGAAAGTATAGTTTGTATCAGACTTTGTATATGCCGAATGCTGATACAACATATCTCAGTCCCGGGTATTAGGTGGTGATAGCCCTCGCGCTGCTTCCAACGACCCGTTTCAGAATGACAGAGCTCCTTGCGGTCCAATTCCGAGGTCGCTGGGCATTGTTCGGCCCCGCCTAAACATAGAAGCAAGCATCTGAAGGAAACTCGATCTATATTTAGACTTCCAATCCCCTCAGGCAAATCAGCGCGTATTTTAATATGAGAAGATAACATGTTTCAACACTACGGATCATTTCACTGCTTGAGTGTAAACCTTCTGATGGCCGAATGCTTAGCGTCCCAGACCACCAATCCAGAGGCGTGAATTCGAATCTCGCCTGATTCATTTTCGTTTTTGTTCATATTCAAAGTTCAAATGCAGCATTCCGAATTTCAAAGGTACCGGCTGGGATTTGATCCCTGAACCTTCTGCTTGTGAGGCAGAAGCCGTAACCATTAAGCCACGGAGCCGGTCTTGATGAAAATGTTATTTTTTCAGTGTCGTTTAATTACGTCAAATTTTTCAACTAACAATATCTCTGAAACTATTAGTACGATTTTCATTTTTTAAAGATGGAACTATCTTGATATTATCTCTTTTCTTTCATATTAAGGTTAAATCATATTCATTCAATCAAGTCATTTTTAGCATTTTTAGAGGGCTGAAACCCTTATTTTGGACATTATCGGATGTGAGGCTTGGTGTTTCACCGTGCTTAATTTTGTTCAGTTATAAAAAGAAAAATCTATTTTTTCAGAAAAGCCCTGACTTACTGATCAGGAGATACAGATTTTCGAATTTCAGCTTTAAATAATCTTTAACGAATTGGCTTCTTTTGGCTTATCTCAGCAAAAATGTTTTGACTAAAAAAAGCAACGACTTAAAGCTTTACTCTCTCTCAAAAGGCGACATTTGTTGAGTCAAGCCCGTCAAGCCAGTCTTTTTGAAAACTTTTCTTTTCATAATGCAACGAAAAGATCAGAGAAAATTTTGTGATTTGAAACTCAAAATTGGATCAAAATTTTTTTTATCATATTTTTAAAATAAAATATGAGTAATATATTTAATAAAAAATAATATACCAATTAAATAAAAATAATAAAAAGCCAACTGTAAGACAAATTGAAGAAATATTGTTTTGATTTTTTTCAATAAAAAAATAATGCAGCAACAGATTTTCAGAAGATTTGGCATAACCAGATAAAATCGAAACGTTCCTGTCACGGCCGTGTGCTGACGGTGGAAAAACGAAACATTATTGCTGCTCAGAGTGTTTCTGCTGCTGCTGCTGCTGCTCTGTTATGTATGGTAGAACAAACATTGGTGTACAACAACTTTTTGAATACATTAATTTGCGATTGTTATTAAATCAGTTGTTTATGCAGAATTATACAAGATATATTTAATGAGATGCTGCGCTCCAGCCAGATGATGCGACGAAGCCAGGGCGAAACGACGATTTTCCGAGAGAAGGTATGAAAAATGGTTAATGTTGGGAGCTATAAAAAGCTAACCTGACATTGGAGAGTCTTGGCTGTGGCATTATTCAAAATATAATTTTGTATATAAATCACTTTGAGTGCTGTTTGTAATTCATGTAAATTGAATTGAATCTTATCTCCATCCAAACTTTTTTGTTCCATTTCCTTTCTAATTTTGCACTGTCAACTTTGTTTATTTACACAAACCTTCACCAAATCACGCCAACCGCTAAACTTTACCCTATCGATCACCTTTGAGACCAATCCAGCTTCAAAATATCCCGTTCCTGTTAATAAACCTCCCACCCTCCCACCTACTTCTCGCTAATCGGTGTCATCATTTATCATCGCGCCACTTTCTGCGCCCAAAAATGATAAATGACTTTTAAAAATTCTTGTCCACCGCCACAAGTTTCGCACGGGGAGAAAAACTGAAAGCGCAGCGATTTTCCACGGCGGACGTGTTTTCTGCCAAATTTGCTTAACGCTGTGTACGGAAAATGAAAATGAAAGGCACCGAAGGAAGCAAAGTTTTTCGGACCTCTCGGTTTAATCGTTTATTTTTTTTCGCCCTTCGCCCAAAACCAGCATGATAAACTTCGTAAATTAAATTAAATTTCGAAAACTCGCCCAGTGGTAATTTTCTCCCCCTCCGCGCTGCGTTTTGCGTTGGCCACTTTTGTGTGATTGTGCGTCGCTAATAAAATTAGAAATGATCCTCTTTAGAAAGAGGAGGTGGTCGTAGGAGAAAGTTTTCCTCGAAGGAAGGCTGATTTGGCAAAGTATTCAATCAACGCCCATGGACTAATGAAGGTTTAATGGGGAGTTTGTGGTTTCGGTGAAGAAAAGATATAATAATTTTGAAAACTTGTTAGAAATTACACGAAATCGGAAAAAAGTTGCCCCGACCCCTTTTCGATTTGCGTGAAACTTTGTCCTAAGCAGTAACGTTTGTTCCTGATCACGAATCCGAGTTAAATTTTTTGATTTAAGATACACAAAAAAAAAATCAATTCTCGAAACCGTGAAGTCAGTTCACGATTACGAGAACCGCGAAGGAATATATTCACGTTTATGGTGTAAATGCACCATACTCATGAATAAATTCCTTCGTGGATCTCACATTCGTGAACTTAATTCACGATTACGGGAATTGATTTTTTTCTGTGTATTTTCAGAAGTAAAGCTTGATTTTTACAATTTAAAAATAAATTTAAAATAAAATTAGAGAAAAAAGATAATTTACCTTTAGAATATGTTAGGGCATAACAATTGAGAGTGCATAATTGGCAAAGGGAGCGCGTGGTCGTAAAAAAATATATATATTTTTTTTTTTTTTTTTTCAGGTAGTTTATTTAACAACAGTCGTACATTGTATACATAAAGCTATTCTCAACCCTACGCCTACAACTAAGCTAATTTAAGTCCCAATTCCTTTCTCTTTCCTAGTCCCGGTCCGAAAGAGCCCGGGGGGTAGTCCCTGTTCCACTCGGTCCAGACATGTGGTCAGGGGGGCCCCGGGGTTTCGGCACAATCGTGCACACTCATGATGATTCATCCAGGCGCCCCGGAGGAGCCGGAGGGTTGTCCCTGTTCCACTCGGACAAGACGTATGGTCAGGGGGGCCCCGGGTCCTCCGGGCGCGACAGTGGTGGAATCTCAGTTGAGTGCAACTTCAGCATACATAGAGCCATTTTCCGAATTGGGCTTTGAACCAAAGTTTGTTATTCCATCTAATTGTACAGATACTTTTCTTTAATTCAAATAGGCTACCTTTTGGAAATTTCTTTAACACAAAGGAAACTGCAAAACTAACTAGCCACAAAGCAGCTTTTTGCTTTTGGTCATTGGTTTGTATTTTCCAAGCAAGAATGTCTTCTGGGTCTGCGCAATTGATTTTTAAACGATTTGCTACGGTTTCTTTCAGCCATCTCCACACGTCCTGTGTTGCGGCGCATTCCCTGAGCCGGTGGAAATTGTTGTCCTTTTTCCCACAGATTTCACAAATGTTGTCCGCAACTCGTCCTATCTTGTACTCGTGCAGTTTGTCCTTGTTCAACAGCAGATCGTTGTACAACAGGAACAAAGTGCTTCGGCTATCACTTGTGAGAAAATTGTGGCTCAGATTGTTCCACAGATTCTCCCAGTCCAGGTCGGTCAGCTTTTCTTCGATCTTAGGCACAGTTCTTCGTTGATCCACATGATAGCAATAGAGTAGTCGCACCGTGTTTAAGGTGTAGCTACTCCCCAGCTCTTCAGCTTCCACCAGCCAGTCTTTTGTGTTTCGTCCCAAAACGTCCTTCTTGCCAAACTTCAGCAGTAAAAGATCCTTTTTCTCCTCGCCATCTTTTCCATACAGCACGTTTTTCTGGAACAGTGCCTTCGCTTTGGCTTCATGGTCTACTAAACACACGCCTCCTTTTCCTAGGTCCAGGTACAACTGATTCCTCTCGCACTTGAACACCTGACTCTGCCATAGAAAGGCGCCAACAGCTTTTCGAATCTCAGCAAGATGCTTGTTGTTCGGGGAACACCTGACACACGTACCACAACTTGGATAGAATAAACACGTTCAGCAGCCATGTCCTTTCCAACAAATTCAACTGTCGAACCCTATGTAGACTGATTCGAAACTTAATATCCCTTACAAGCTTAGCATAGTTGATATTGACGATGTCTTTCCAGCGCTCTGTAAACATCACTCCAAGGATTTTCAACTGTGTAACTTCTCGAAACTGCTGAGGTCCACATTTTGCTCCATTCAGCCGAAGGAAGCAAGATTTCTGTTTGTTCAGCTTAACACAGGAAGGTAGAGCGTAGGAATTGACAATTTGGAGGACCAAATCAAATT
Organism: Culex quinquefasciatus; assembly: GCF_015732765.1. Classification (NCBI taxonomy): domain Eukaryota; kingdom Metazoa; phylum Arthropoda; class Insecta; order Diptera; family Culicidae; genus Culex; species Culex quinquefasciatus. The sequence goes on along the minus strand of NC_051863.1, from coordinate 160,335,828 downwards.
CAGCGTCATTCCTGACTAGGATCGCCAAATCGTCTGCGTACGCGATAACTCTAACGAACTGGTTGTCCATTAGAACGCCCTGGACGTTTTCAGCGATTCGCCGGATCAGGGCTCAATATATAGTACAAAAAGTGCCATACTGAGCGGGCAACCCTGACGGACAGAGCTGCCAATAACGATTTCCTTTGTCATAAACCCGTTGAATATTACTCTGGATGTAGCCGGTTCATACAAATTCTTGATGCAGTCAATGAAAGCCTGCGGGATTCTAAACTTGTCCATAATTCGCCATAAAAACTTGTGGTTCACCTTATCAAACGCCTTTTCCAAATCTGTACTCAGGAGAAATGCTTTAAACCGTTTGGACTCAGCTGTCCTAAGCATAACTTTCCGCAGCTTTTTCAAGTTTTCTGCACAAGATCCGCTTTGCAGACATGCAGATTGTCCCTCTCCCAACAAATCACCAAGTACTGCATGCAACCTGTTGGCCAATATTTTGGTGAACAACTTGTAGTCCGTATTCAGCATTGAGATAGGGCGATACTTGTCCAGCGATGCCGCATCAGCTTCTTTTGGAATCAATGTTATAATTCCAGCCGAGAACTCTTTTGGAGGCTTCAAAGATCCATCCAAATACCCGTTGAAAAGCTTCAGCAGGTCCTCCTTAACAATATCGAAATGAGTCAGATAAAACTCATACGAAAGTCCATCCGGCCCCGGAGACTTTTTCTTTGCTGCAGCCAGCGAAGTTGATTTCAACTCATCTTCGCTGATCGGTCGCAGCATCTGGTTGGCTTGTTCTACGGACAGAGTCTTGCTCACACTTCCTAAAGCCTCAGCAACAACACCTTCATCCGCCTGCAATGGATCGTTCCTGAAACAGTTCGAGTAAAATCCTTGAATGATGGCTTTCAATCGATCCTGGTCATCGGTTAGAGCTCCGTTATCCAGCAATTTGAAAGACGAAGACGCGCTGAACCGGTGGACCTGGTTGGAGACGTGGAAGATGTTCATCTTCTCATTCTCGATCAGCGACGTCCCAGAAAGTTTGTTCCCGAGGTACTGCAAACGTTGACACTCCATTTCCATGAGCCGTGATTTCACGATGGCGATTTCTGCCCGAACATCCAAACCATTACCTAGATCGACTGCCAATTTATTCAACTTCTGGTACCGAGTACTTTTAGCTGAGCTGATACGGCGGTTAAACAAACGACCTTGTTCTTGATAAAACCAAGTGATCTTTTTCTTCACAACATGATTCCACCAAATACTCCTATTCATCAAATGCACCGGTCTAGCTCTAAGCCCTTCGTACTCCACCAAAAATCGGTTGCTAATGCTGTCGTCCTTCAGGAAAGCTGGGTTTAGCTTCCAGTACCCTCTTCCACGCCTACACAGGTGTTGTGGGTCGACCTCGAATTTCAAAACAACGGCATGATGATCGGAGAAGGCAACAGCTACATTCTTCACCTCAAGTATCGTATCGAGGAAATCTCGTGACACGTAGAAGCGATCTAACCTTGATGCTGAATCGCATCGGTGAAAGGTGAAACCGGTGCAACCCTTTTCTTGGCCAGCGTCCTTCAACTGCAGCGCGCTCACCATGTCCTTAAGACCAGCTCCGATATTAGCCGAGCTATTTCGGCTGTCCTTTTGCCAAAACACAGTTGAAATCACCTCCAATGACTGTGTGGGAACACCCGGGTTTGACCACGTGGGCCGTGATACTATTACGGAACAAATCATCTCTTTCTTTGCGCTTGTCAGACCCAGAATGAGCGTATACATTGACGTAGTTGACGTCATTGCATACAATAGACACGATCCTGCCGCTCGGATCATAGATCAAATTTCTAAAATCTTGATTTTTACGGATCAAGATGGCAGTTCCTTTGTTCTGGCAACTAATATTAACGAAAGCTTTGTGGGACGAAATAAAACTAAAATCCTCAAAATGAACCTCCTGACAGAATACAATATCAAGATCATTCAAGTGTACAAAATCATTGAGAAGTTGCTTGTTAACTTTTGTTTGGATGGCATTCAAATTGATCGTACCAACCTTCTTCGAAAACGTCATTTTGAATAATTACTTACGGTAGCACTTCTACGAAATCTGCGTCGCTCTCAGCGGTGACTTCCTGTTGATCTGATCTGGAAGCAGATCGGCTCTTGCCGGCCTGATCCTGTCCGGTGTTGTCATGTGGCCTCCGCTCACTCCTACTCCGTGATCGTAACTTCTGCACCAGGGTTACGCTGCCACCGGCTGGAACTTGCGGGATTGCTTCTCCTTTCCCTTCGGTACCTCTGCGGAACTTGTTCCGAGGTTTGCGTGCTGGACCATCCGGCAACACTGGCGCTTGAGGGGGCCCCATGGGCACTGGTGGACTGATCGGCAGTGAAGGTTGTGCCGGCGAGATCGGCAGTGACGGTTGAGCCGGCGAGGGCGACGGTGGCGGCGGTGTCAGCTGTACCGAAGTCGGTTCTGTTCCAGACACCCCGACGTCCATCGTGTCGCTGACAAGTTGCTGGTTCCGATTAGATTGCAGCAGCGTCATAATCATGGGCGGAGCACCATCACCTTTAGCGAAGGCAGGGAGAAGGCTCGTTCCAGCCAGGACCGAGCTGAAGCTCTTCCCGTTCCCATCCGATGGCTTAGCAAACTTCCGGGGACAGTTTGCCTTCACGTGCTCTGTGCTTTTGCAGATGAAACATTTGTTCACCAGTCCGTCGTAATATACGCGAGCCTGGAAATGTCTCACGCGGATTTGCGCTGGTAATTCCTTGGTAATTTCCATGTATGCTCCGCGCACGGTCGAGAAAACCGGGAAGCCCGTGTCCTCGTGATAGCGCTCGCGGATCTGCTGGCGAACAACGCCATACACCGACAGAACCTGGTGAATCTCCTTGTCCTCAATCTCTGGAGGTAGATTGAAGATGCGGACATATTTGAATGTCTCGTCCGCCTCCGACATCAACACATTGATGGATGTTCCGTTGCTGTAATTGAAGTTCATCACCGGCTGGAGCTTGTCCTTGACGGCCTTCATCTGCCGCTCGCTTTTGAACTTCACAAAGATTGCCTTTGCTTGGGTGTCTCGATGGATCGAGTAAATTTCGTTCGGTGGCATCTGCCATTCCCGGCAGAACCCGAACATTTCAGCATCCGACGGTTCCTGAGAGCCTTGTCCGAAGGCGAACTTCAGAGTATGAACTCTGACCTTGAATTCCGACATGGTTGTAAAACACGTGTTCCGGTTGAGGTTAGATACGATTTTGGCACACTTTAGCCGCAGCGAGAAGCGGGCACCGATAGCATTGTCCAGTAGAACAAAAAGCGCTTTGTTGAGTGAAAAAGAACGAAATTAATCCGGGAACGAATTGAAAACACGTCAAACTGTGAGCACGACTGTTGCTCGAATAATTTTGAAAACTTGTTAGAAATTACACGAAATCGGAAAAAAGTTGCCCCGACCCCTTTTCGATTTGCGTGAAACTTTGTCCTAAGCAGTAACGTTTGTTCCTGATCACGAATCCGAGTTAAATTTTTTGATTTAAGATACACAAAAAAAAATCAATTCTCGAAACCGTGAAGTCAGTTCACGATTACGAGAACCGCGAAGGAATATATTCACGTTTATGGTGTAAATGCACCATACTCATGAATAAATTCCTTCGTGGATCTCACATTCGTGAACTTAATTCACGATTACGGGAATTGATTTTTTTCTGTGTATTTTCAGAAGTAAAGCTTGATTTTTACAATTTAAAAATAAATTTAAAATAAAATTAGAGAAAAAAGATAATTTACCTTTAGAATATGTTAGGGCATGACAATTGAGAGTGCATAATTGGCAAAGGGAGCGCGTGGTCGTAAAAAAATATTCGGAGTGAAAAGTGATTTTTTTTTTGTGTGTGCCTTTTGTTTCGCATTTTTGTCGTGAATTGTGCGCTGCGAGGAGAAGATTACCCTCCGAAAATGCAGCGTCATCAGTACATAATTGGCAAAGGGAGCGCGTGGTCGTAAAAATATTCGGAGTGAAAAGTGATTTGTTTTGTGTGTGCCTTTTGTTTCGCATTTTTGTCGTGAATTGTGCGCTGCGAGAAAATTACCCTCCGAAAATGCAGCGTCATCAGAGCATAATTGGCAAAGGGAGCGCGTGGTCGTAATAAAAAATATTCGGAGTGAAAAGTGATTTTTTTTGTGTGTGCCTTTTGTTTCGCATTTTTGTCGTGAATTGTGATATAGTTTTCGATAAAAACGATCTAAGTTCGTTAGGTTTATCGCGCAGCAAAATTATTTTGATTCATTAAGAACGTCGTGTGGTGCGCGAGTCTTTTTGTGTTGAAAAGACCTTCCCATAGCTCCGTAGCTCGGAGGGCTCGACGTCGGTTGTTTGTGTGTTAAGCCCTCTCCATAGCATCGTAGCTCGAGAGGCAACGAAAATCAATACCTTATCTAGCTAACAGAAAGAAGATCGGAAGGCACTTGATGATTGAGTTCGTCGCGTCTATTCCGTTGCAAATTCATGAACTAAATGATTATATAATTAAAAATCAGACTACGCTATCATTGCAGCATTGCGTTTAACACCTCATTTTATAAATAAATATTATTTGGTTTTATCTTTCCACAGCCGGCTGTCTAAGATTAAACCATTTCATTTAAAATTTAACAACAGTTAAACGGGAAATGTCTCATCCGCAGCAACCGATTGTTTGCCTTGAGAATAAAATATAATACCTTTCAACAAACACTATGATTTTGGGTCGCATCATCATCTTCTATGATGAATCCTGACCAAACACCCTATCCTACTAACCAATTTTCAGGTTCCTGGCGCTTGTGGGGTGTAAGCACAGAGTAAATCAGCTGCCCTAGTAGCAACCTGCGCTAACTAACATTCCCGTCCCTAAAAATCGAGATCTACAAACTGACATGGCGGGCGCCGTTGGTGGCCAATGACTGCTACCTATTCGCAACTGATCTTGTTTTGGCAATCATGGTGTTTTATCTTTTCAGCGCATTCATACATGCTGTTGATAAGGGAAACACCACTAGATCGTCGAAGCCTATAATCAGTAGTGCTGAAAGGATATTACGGTTCTGTTCAGCAACGGAGGGGCAACCATGGGTGATCTCTCATGCTCATGCTCAGAATATGTTAGGGCATGACAATTGAAGCAACTTTGCCAGACACTCCAAAACTGTATCTTGCAATATACGCAATTGCTAACTAAAAACGAAACAAGAGTATTTGCTCTGATAATTTTTATAAAATTGACCCAGAATGCGTTTACGCTCTGATAATTTTTATAAAATTGACCCAGAATGCGTTTACGCATTCTGGGTCAATTTTATAAAAATTATCAGAGCAAATACTCTTGTTTCGTTTTTAGTTAGCAATTCAATGTAGGATTTTAGAGAAATGTGATGTTTTGATTTGATTTTTCAAAAACAACAATGTTTTATTTTAAAGAGTTGTTAATCTTTAAACATCGAATACTTCCGTTTTTGAATATTTAAATTAATGCCGATTGGTCAACATTTGCATCCAGTTTTTGGTGAAAGGGACTGTTTTTGAATGCCAATATCTAGATAACACCTCCGTGTACGAACGAGAGCAAGCAGCAGTCAAGTGCTCTGTGCTCTACCGTTTTTTCGAAATTTTTCGCCGTAGTTGATAGTGATTACCCGCGAGTTTGCTTCTCCAGCATGCCAAAGGCCGGCCGTGGCCGTGGCAGTTCGAGTGCGGCCTCGAAAAACCCGCGAAGTTCGTCTACCGGCCGTGTGCAAAAAGGTAAACAAATCAACGCCGTGTCGGCCGCCATCGCGCAGGGGAGCGTGAGCGCAGATGGAATCGACAAAAAGTATCTACATCCCGGATACGTTCCGAGATCACCAGTGCGAACCCGTTCCGGTACTTCCGGTGCCACGACCAGTGGCACATCAACATCCGCCAACATCCCCATCAGGAACGAGTTCCAGATGCTGAGCGACGACGAAGAAAACAACAACACCGACGACGACGACGATGACGGGCGTGCACGGAAGAAAGTGTCGACGCCAAAAAAGAACAATTCTCCAAAGGAACGTAGACCACCTCCAATTGGCGGTTCTACACAAAGAACCCGTCGGACGCAGCACAATGCCACCGTTGCCAGAAATTCGGCCACGGCTCGCGGAACTGCAACCTCCCGCCCCGCTGTGTGAAGTGCGGTGAATCACACCTCTCTGAGGCTTGTGCACTGCCATGCAAAGCGGACTTGGGGGACAAGGCAGAGCAAACGAAGGCGCGCATCAAGTGCGCCAACTGCGGAGGTAACCATACCAGCAACTACCGTGGATGCAGCGCACGGAAAAACTACCTCGAGGAGCAGGAAAAGAGGAAGAAAGCAGCAGCGTCCCACCCTCCTCAGCGAAGTACGAGCGAAACCGTGCCGGCAGCTGGTCATCGTACGGTTCCAGCGGACAACTCAGCGTTCCCTCCTGGATGGGGGCGATCGTTCGCCAGCGTGGTCGCTGCCGGCAGTGGCAATACGGCCCAGCAAGAAGTTACCGGAGAAGATCTCTTTACCCTGCCAGAGTTCTTTGCTCTCGCAGGGGAGATGATGACGCGGTTTCGGACCTGCCGTAATAAGGCGGAGCAATTCCTGGCCTTTGGGGAGCTGATGATCAAGCACATCTATAAAGGATAAAAAACTGTGATCTAGTTTTAAGCTATTTCTATCCCCTTTCCCTTGCAATTTTAGTAAGTTTTTTTTTATATTTTTCTTACTCTTGGTGACACCTTTATTTACAAGCAATAACTGTTCCAAAATGGATTATAATGTAACACACAGCTGTAAGGAACTCCAAAACTCTGTTATGTACCTCAAAAGAACTTATTGTATCTTGATTATTCACCAATAAAACCGAATTGAAATTGAAAATATCTAGATAAAGCTCAAGCTTATTTTAAATGAACCAGGTTGAAGGGAGAAAAACATCGTTCCAACTTTTTTTTGCACGTGTTAAACGAAATTCGCCAAAAATCATTAAAATATTGATATTTCGCTAAATTTATGGTTTCAACGGTATAATGGCATATTTTTTTTGTTACAGTCATGCCTCGGTTTAGCACCGCTTATGGGGGATGCAAAACCGAGGCGTGCATAACTGAAGCACTATTGGCTATAATCGAATGAAAAATCATGCAAACATCAAAATTTGGAGTTTTGGATTCGGGATGATGGCAGCTATCCTTTGTAATTATGGTTACATGAAAATTTTCACAAATAAACGTATTTTTCCTGAATTTTGATCATTGTTATCCGAGCATTCGTTGGTGAAGGTTGTCTGAATCAACATGACTCGTCGCGTCCCGGCGCAGAACGCCGGCAATATTGCCCTACCTGCGGCTCAAGCAGGCAAAAAAGTGGGAATTTCCAAAAGGAAGGTTGAGGCCTCAACTGATGGCCAAAAACCGGGGATTTCCAAAAGGAAGGTGCTTTTGGAAGTGACATCGAACAGCAAAAAGACGAAAAAGAGCGACGGTACTGTACCGATGGATGAGGAGGAGGAGAACTCTTCGTCGCACGAGGAGCAGCTATTGAAGAACAACAAGTTCGCTGGACTGCCTGACGAGGACCAGGTAGCGGAAGCAAAGGAGAATGAAGTGAAACAGCGAAAGGAGAAACTGCCTCCTTTTTATGTGCGGCAATCAGCAGCAACGATCGACTTTCGAGCGGGGCTGGTTGAACTCATCAAGTCTGGGAAAGTCCTAGGCAACATTCGTCTGTGTCAGGACGGATTTAAGGTGCTGGTGCAATCCAGGCAGCACTATCAACTGGTCAAGGATTACTTGACCGAAAACGAGGCGGAGTACTTTACCCATGATGTCGTCATGGATAAGCCGTACAAAATCGTCGTCAGAGGTCTGTACGACATGCCAGTGGAGGAATTAGCTGCCGAGCTAAAAGTTTTGAAACTGGATGTGTTGGCCGTGCACAAAATGAGCCGACGCAACAAAGACATCAAGTACCGTGACCAGCTCTACCTGCTGCATTTGGCTAAGGGATCGACGACGCTTCCTGAGCTGAAGGCAATCCGAGCGGTTTTCAACATTATCGTGTCGTGGGAGCGATACCGACCAGTGCATCGTGACGTCACACAATGCTTCAACTGCCTGGGCTTCGGGCACGGAGGTAAGAACTGCCACCTGAAGCGTCGTTGCGCCAAATGTGGTACTGATGCGCACATCACATCCCAGTGCATCCAAGATTCGCTGGTGAAGTGCCTCAACTGCAACGGTGAGCATTCGTCAACCGACCGAAAGTGCCCCAAGAGAGCTGAGTTCGTGAAAATTCGGCAGCAAGCATCGACGAAGAATCAGCCTCAGCGTCGTAGAACTCCTCCAGCCCTGGTGGAGCAAAATTTTCCACCTCTTCAACCGCGACGCCAGGTCCCGAACTTGGCACCGTTGCCGTTGGATCCCAGGAAGAGAGCTGAGATGAATCATCCACGGCCGGGTTCCAGCCAGGAGCCGAGACCGCCACCACCGGGCTTCAGCCAGGAGCCAAGACCAACCCAAGAACCAGCAGTTGAGGAAAATGGTAATGATCTTTACACCTCAACCGAACTCCTCAATATTTTCAAACAGATGTCCGCTGCACTGCGTGGATGCAAAACCAAGACCCAGCAGATTGAAGTGCTGACCTCGTTCGTCATCCAGTATGGATCGTAGGTCCCTCAAGCTGCTGAATTGGAACGCTTGCTCCATTAGGAGGAAGAACTTAGAGCTGGTGGATTTTCTTCGCGAGAAGGAGATCGACGTAGCTGCCATCACGGAAACTCATCTGAAGCCCGGTGAAAAAGTTTATCTGCAAAACTACAAGATCGCGACGCAGCTCGATAGGACCACCTCTGGAGGAGGAGGTGTGCTTGTCGCTGTTCATCGTGATCTCAAGCCACGCCGGCTGCCACACTTCAAGCTGGACATCATCGAGGCCGTTGGGGTGGAAATTCCCACTTCTGTTGGCCCAGTACTCTTCATTGCTGCATACTGCCCACGTCAGGTGAATTCCAGAGATGGTTCAGCAGCAAAACTGAAGGGCGATATCCAGAAGCTGACACGGCGGAGCGCAAAGTACATCATCGCTGGTGACCTCAACGCGAAGCATGAAGTTTGGGGCAACAGCAGGAGGAATCGGAACGGAGTGATTCTGCACAACGATCTGCAAAACGGATACTACAACGTTGTGAGTCCGGATCGTCCAACGAGGGTGGCTCGGTCTGGGAATCACTCAATCATCGACTTCTTCATTACCAATATGGCTGAGAACGTGGCTCATCCTGAGGTGTTTGAAGAGTTGAGTTCTGATCACTATCCGGTGGTTGTGGAGGTTGGAGCTTCCGTTACTCCGCAGCGGCAACCAACCCGGAAAGATTACCACAACGTTGACTGGCAGCAGTTTCAGCAAGTGGTCGACAGCAACATCGACTATGATCAACACCCGGAAACTTCTGCTGATATTGATCGTTCGCTGGAGGTGATCCAGCAGGCTATCAACCAAGCAGAGGCTGCCAACGTTCGGGAGGTTCCTGTTAATTTTAAGGTAACTGATATTGACGTAGATACTAAACACTTGATTAGACTTAGGAATGTTTATAGGAGACAATATCAACGGACTGGGGACTATGACAAAAGATTTCAGTGAACAATTTGAACAAAATCATACAAGACCGACTTGACAATATCAGAAATCAAGAATTTTCAAAACATGTAAGCCAGCTTGGGAATTATTCAAAACCATTTTGGAAACTTTCAAAAGTTCTTAAAAACAAACCAAAGCCTATTCCTCCTCTTATTGTTGAGGATTCTCCTTTGATTACATCCGAGGAAAAGGCAAATGCACTTGGGCTTCATTTTGTTAGTTCACATAATCTTGGCGCTTCCATGACCAGCCGTAAAGAAACATCAGTTGCCAATAGTATTTCAACAATCAATGACTCTACCTTTGAATTTCCTGCAGATTCCCATGTTTCTGGTGAGGAAGTCAAAGTTGCAGTTAAACAAATGAAAAATATGAAAGCTCCAGGCTTTGATAACATTTTAATCTAGTGTTGAAAAAACAGAGTGATCAGTTCTTTCAACATCTAGCCAATATTTTCAATAAATGTTTGCAACTTGGTTACTTCCCCACCAATTGGAAACTGGGCAAAGTCATACCAATTTTGAAGCCTCAAAAGATCCAACATCGCCAACAAGTTATCGTCCCATTAGTCTTTTGAGTAGTCTGTCCAAACTCTTTGAGAAGGTCATCTATTCAAGGCTTTTGGATTTTACCAACGATAATAATATAATTTTGAATGAGCAGTTTGGCTTCCGAAAGGGACATAATACTGCTCATCAGCTTACGAGAGTAACTAAAATCATCAAGCAGAACAAGCTTGAGTCTAAATCAACTGCTATGGCTTTGTTGGATGTTGAGAAGGCTTTTGACAATGTTTGGCATGATGGTTTGATACATAAACTGTATTTATACGGTTTTCCAATGTATCTTATCAAAATTATCCAGCACTATCTTTCGGAGAGATCGTTCAGGGTTTTTCTGAATGGGATTGCTTCTGGATTATTCAACATTGATGCTGGGGTTCCCCAAGGAAGTATTCTTGGCCCACTTCTGTACAATATTTTTACATCTGATTTGCCTACTCTTCCTGGTAATGGTGTGTTGTCACTTTTGCTGATGACACTGCCGTTATTTATAAGGGTAAAATAACCAGATATTTAGTTGGCCGTCTTCAGAAGGGTCTTGACGTTCTTTCCGAATACTTTGGCGACTGGAAAATTCGCATAAATGCAGCCAAAACTCAAACCATCATTTTTCCACTTTCCAAATCGGCCAGATTTGCCCCAAAGGATGATGTTTTGATAAAATGAATGATGTTTCGATACCCTGGTCAAAGGAAGTTGTCTATTTAGGTCTCATACTTGACTCGAAACTATTGTTTCGGCAGCATGTAGACAAAATATTGAACAAGTGCAGCATTCTCATCAGGTGTTTGTATCCTTTAATTAACAGAAAATCAAAGCTATCTTTGAAAAATAAGCTAGCAGTTTACAAACAAATAATTTACCCCGTTATTGAGTATGCAGTACCTGTTTGGGAGTGTTGCGCTAGAACTCATAAATTGAAGCTCCAGCGTGTCCAAAACAAGGTACTCAAAATGGTTTTGAATGTTCCTGGCTGGACAAGATCAAGTGAGGTTCATGAATTAGCAGAAGTAAAAATGTTGGATCAGAAGATTCAAGAAAAATGTTTGAAATTCAGGGAAAAATGTGCTATATCTGAATACCCCTTGATTCAAGGATTGGTTTAGTTTATGATAAGTTTAAGTTAGTTTTAGGTTAGGTTATGTTTTCTTAACATTTTTTTCCTCATTGTACCTAGTGTTACAAAAATGATAAATCATATACTTTTAAAGTTATGAAAATGAACAGTGTTTAAATCACGAAAAGCATACTAAAGCTGAAGAGCCACAGCTGACCACTTATTATGTAAACCAAATGTAATTATTATAAGAAAGATTCAATAAAGTATATTTAATTCAAAAAAAAAAAATTCCTGAATTTTGAAAACTAATTTTTTTGCTCTAAAAAAACTCAAAACAAAACAATTGTTATTGCAACATGGGTATCAAATGATCGTGTTTCTGTCATACATTTCGAATGTCATTCATTATTCACAAAACTACGTATTTTTGAAAAAAAAACTTAAAATTTAAGTTTTTGCAATATTGGTATCAAATGATTGGGATTTTTTCATACATTTTGAGTGTAATTACATCATTTTTTGAAAATTCTCATCATTTTCACAAAACTATGAATTTTCGAAAAAATACAAAAAATTTCAGTTTTATGCAATATGGGTATCAAATGATCGAAACTTTTTCATACATTTGAAATGGAATAATAACATGTTTTTGAAAATACTCAAAATTTCCACAAAACTACGTGTTTTCGAAAACACACTCCAAATTTTAAGTTTTTTATAATATGGGTGTTAAATGATCGGAATTTTTTCATACATTTTGAATGCAATAACAACCTTTTTTTAAAATACTCAAAATTTTCACAAAGCTGCTTATTTTCGAAAAAAACACATGAAATTTCAGTTCAGTAGCAAATGATCGGATTTTTTACAAGGGTAATTCTCCGCCAACTCAAACAGCAATTGCCTCGACCCCTCTTCGATTTGCGTGAAACTTTGTCCTAAGGGGTAACTTTTGTCCCTGATCTCGAATCCGAGGTCCGTTTTTTAATATCTCGTGACGGAGGGGCGGTACGACCCCTTCCATTAGTGAACATGCAAAAAAAGAGGTGTTTTTCAATAATTTGCAGCATGAGACGGCGATGAGATAGTAATTTGGTGTCAAAGAGAAATTTATGTAAAATCAAACGCCATCATCAAATCGGATGGCGTAACTAGAGTTCCAAAAAGCATATTTTTCATCGAAAAAAACACTAAAATTTTTTGAAAACTCTGGCATTTTCCGTTACTGGACTGTAAAAATTTTTGGAACATGTCATTTTCAGAGAAATTTAATGTTCTTTTCGAATTTACATTGAAGGGTCATTTTTCATTTGGAACAAAATTTTGAATTTTAAAATTTCGTGTTTTTTCTAACTTTGCTGGGTTATTTTTTAAGAGTGTAACAATGTTCTACAAAGCTGAAAAGCAGACAATTAATTTTTTTTTGATAAATAAACATAAGGTATTGCTTATAAATATCACGAGTTATCGCGGTCTTACGAAAAAAAGTTTTAAAAAAGTTGGTCGTCGTTCTTCATGGCCGTTCACCGTCACCCGCGACAGACACGGACGACGAAACAAAAAGAAACGCAAAAAGTAACTTTTTCTAAACTTTTTTTTTCGTAAAATCGCAATAACTCGTGATGTTCATTTGCAAACCTCTTATGTTTATGTATCAAAATTTGTGTAATTTTCTGTTCCAAAACTTTGTTAAACATTTTTACACTCTAAAAAATAGCCCTGCAAAATTAGAAAAAACACGAAATTGTAAAATGAAAAATGTTCTAAATGAAAAAATGACCCTTCTGGGTCAATATAGATTCGAAAAGTAAATTAAATTTCCCATAATATGAAATGTTCCAAAAAACAATTACAGTCGAGTAAAGGAAAATGGCAGAGTTTTTTTTAAACTTTTTCAGTGTTTTTTTTATGAAAAATACGATTTTTCCGGAATTTCTATGACACCAAATTTCTATCTCATCACCGTTTCATGCTGCAAATTATTAAAAAACACCTCTTTTTCGCATGTTCAAAAATTGAAGGGGTCGTACCGCCCCTCCGTCACGAGGTATCAAAAAATGGACCTCGGATTCGTGACTAGGAGCAAAAGTTACCCCTTAGGACAAAGTTTCACGCAAATCGAAGCGGGGTCGGGGCAACTTTTCCAGATTTCGTGTGAGTTGGTAGAGAATTGCCCACAAACATTTCGAATGTAATAAATTTTGTTGCCTAGAAATTTTGATATTTTTTTTAGAAAATGCGTAGTTTTGTGATAATTTTGAGTATTTTCAAAACAAATGTGTTCAAACTTTCGAAATGTATAAACAATCCCGATCGTTTGATATCCTTATTGTACAAAACTGGAATTTTGAGGTTTTTTTTTCGAAAATATGTAGTTTTGTGAAAATTTTGAGTATTTTCAAAACAATGATACTTTACTCGAAATGTATGAAAAAATCCCAATCGTTTGATACCCATATTTAAAAAAACTGAAACTTTGAGTATTTTTTCGAAAAGAAATAGTTTTGTGTGTTGTTTAGTATTTTCAAAAAATGTTGTTATTACATTTGAAATGTACAAAAAAATCCGATCATTTGATACCTATATTGTTAAAAAAATATTTTTTTAAATTTTTTTCAAAAATGGTAGCTTTGTGAAAACATTGAGTACTTTCAAAAATTTGTGTTATAACTTTCGAAAAGTATGAAAAATCTCGATCATTTAATACCCAAAACACTATAATTTTTTGATGTTAGTACGATTTTTCATACGATTATAGCTAGGCTTAGTGATTTTTCACGCTCGGAAATTGCAAATTTCACGGGGACCTCAATTTCAAAACACCAAATTTCACGCAAATTTCACGGAACGTGAAAAATGTTAAAATAACTCTGAAAAGCTTATGTTTGAATCACCGAAACTATTTTTAATGCTATATTATATATTATTCATCGATAAACAAAAAAACTTTAATAAATTTGAACGTGACACAATTTTTTTTCTAAAAAGATTCCACCTAGGTTATGGATGGGCTCCAAATATATTTTAAAACATAATGTAGGGCATGCGTATTCTCATTCATTGAACTGCTTTTTTTAATACTCGACTTAAAAAGTTTAAGGGCCTCGTGGCGCGGTGGTGAGCGGCTTTGGCTGCCGATCCCTAAGTTGCTAAGGGGCACGGGTTCGATTCCCGCCTTATCCTTGTGGCCTTCTATCGGACGGGGAAGTAAAACGTCGGTCCATTTGCGTAAAAGAGGTTTTGAGTAACTCACCACACATAACCTTCGGACGCCTAGAAATGAGCAAAAACTTGCAACAGAGCCCCAAAAAGACCCGGGGGTCGTTAAAGTGGATTGCTTTGCTTTTTTTAAAGTTGAAAAGTTTTAGCTGATTTGCCTCATTTTATTGAATTTCATATCAAAGCAAGATTTAACAATCTTGTCTAGCAAAAATGAGTGAAATAATTGGATTTTTTTGCGACATCTGTAAAGTTTTCAAGAGTTAATTTTAAAGCTTTCATTTTTTCAAATAAAACAAATCATGTTTTTTTTAATCTTTTGAAACCATACCTTTCAAATAAAAAAGCAGTAAAATTTTTATAACAGCGAATGAAAATATTACTAAACATAGTAAGTTTCTAAAAACATTGAAAAACAGAACAATTTTTCAAATGTTTCATATCAAGCTTTTCAATTCAAATCTAATAAAATTTACTTAAATAGTCTGTATGGATGAAATATTTATTATGTTGTTATTTTGAAAAACAAACATGATTTACTAACCCTATGTTAGTTATTGAACATGGGCATTCTCTCACTTAATTCTATACTAGTTCATAAGATTATGTTTATTCCTTTTTGAGTTAGATAAATCATTTTGAGAAAAATCGTTACAGTTTCACACAAACATAAAATTTCACGGGATTTCACGGAAAAAGCCAAATTTCACGGATTTCACGCTGTCCGCGAAATCGTGAAATTTCACTAACCCTAATTATAGCCAATGTCTCCCATATAGCCAGAATCCCATAAGGGTCGTGCTTAAGGTAGCTGAACGAATCAAAACCGAGGCGTGCAAAACCGGGGTTGGACTGTTTACATGTTTGGGTACCAAAGTTTTTGTAATTAAAAGGCGAAACATTGTTACCATGCAGGTAACAAAAAAACTCTAGATTTCAATATAAAAAAAGTTATAAATGAAATGGCAAATCTTTCAATAAATTTTTTACCAGCCTAATTGAAAAACACGTTATTTGTGTGTTCAAAATTTTAAAAAGTCTCACCGGCTTACCGTCACTGCTGATTCAAATTTGGGACCTAAATAACTTCCTAACTGAAAGTTCTACATAAATCTAAGACAGGTCGGGGTAACTTTGTACGATTCATATTTTTAAAAATTCACTCAATCAAAACACGAAAAAAATCGAAAGATTTAAAAATTTGAAAAGAAGAAAAAGTCTAACCAACTGAAAACTAATTTCAATGTATTTTCCTTTATCATTATCATATTTAGCATGTTTTGGCTCGTTTAAAGTTATTTAGAATTTTTGTAAGAATCCTGCACTGAAAAAAATAAAAGTATCTAATTCCTAAATTCTAGGAATTTTGGCTCCATTCCTTATTAAGAAATCCAAAAAATTCGATTAGGTACTAAATAAGGAAAAGAGGCAAAATTCCTAGAATAAAGGAATTTGGTACTTTTTTTTACTTCAGTGTGTGTACAATACCGCTTTCCAGCAACTAACAATGAAAGTCTATCCCGAGGGAGGACTTAGTACATGCATTGAACGAAAATTAATCTCCAGCAGTCTCACACTAGCAGCACCAGCGAAAACGCTCAAGTTGTTTACATTTAGCCAACGCAGGCAACCGGGCTAGTGGTGTTGGAGTTGGGAAGCCTCTTGCGGAATCCCACGTATGATGGTCGTGCCAGGTATTTACTATTTATCGAAGAAGAAAAGCTTCTCCCCGACAAAGCAAAGAGCACAATAGCGTTTTCTTGCAGGAAGGTTGGAATCCGGTTGGAGTAATGTGCTATGTGCTCACCACTAACCGAATGGTTCCAGCAGGCTGGCCCTTCAGCCAGGTGTTTACCGACGAGAGGACGAACAACGAGTGCTTCGTTCCAGTTATCATCACAACTTATTCAAGGATGAATGCAGGAACGTAAAAGCTTCCAGGAATTTATCGTCTTCTTAGATGTTATGGTAAAGGGATGAAATCCTGAGGATAATGCAGATGTGAGGATTAAGGTCAATTTCATTTATGATTTTGGATCATCATTAAATCTAAGAGTAAACCCACATTTTTGTACACCTAAACTTTGAACTATTCATGGAATAAATATTATTATAGCCGACTAATCCCAAGTAGCTATACCGAACAATGTGGAACTCAACTGAAAGCCCGCCGACCAGCCAATTCGGGAAAGCTTTTTATCGGCCCGTTATCAGCTCGATAAGGCTGCGGTGTGAGCGTCGTCGCCGTTTGATTGCGAATCGGCCATTCATTGATAGCATAGGTTGGTTGCAGCCGCGGCTCGCATAATAAAACGTGACGAATCTAAATCTTATCAGCCAACGAGCTGGCTGATAAGCGATTCTTTTTTTTGCCAATTGTTTCACACCCTCGTTGGTGGCCCACCAATATAGGCACCAATTTCCGGGCAAGGCGCTCCAGTGCGTTGCGAACGGTCGCCGGGAGTTGAGTTTGTTGCGAGGAAAAGCCTTCGAAAACCTGTTGGATTATAGAACGAGTGGTGGAGTTTAGTGGATTTTGGAAGCGGGGTAGGTTGGGGGGGACAGTCGTGAATGAGATGTGAATCATTTGTTTGAAAAGTGACGCTGGGAGTTTGCGATGTGATTCAGACCGTAACAATTTGCAAGATCATACGGAACGTGCTGCTTTACGATTTTTTTTCTTCAATACAAGGCATGAAAAAAAAACAATTAAAAAACCAATTCATAATCAATTTGCCGTAATTTATTTATTTTGCTCACTTTTAAGCTAAAATTTGTTAGAAAAACAGTGACTCCTGATCGCATAAATGTCCCATATGCATTTTCATCGCTTTTGGTTCTAAATCGTGTGCTCTTTCAGAAAAGCCTACAACATCCAGTACTTTGTTCTAGAAATCAAGAGAAATCGCGTAAACTTAACACGCGGCGTTATGCGTGGAAAAAACTTCAAATGCGTTTTTCTTAGCTTGCTGTTTTTGCTTATGAGACATTTATACGGCAGTGGAGTGCCATTGAAAATCATTCTGGACATTGTGTGACCCAGCCAAGCACTTGTTTTAAAATTCTACGCCTTCTACGGCCAAATTTAGAGACAGTATTTCAAAACTCGTTTTTTTTAGTGTAACAATTCAGGGTTAGGTTTCAGAGAAAAGTGATGTTAAGGATACTTTTAGAGCTCCAAAGAGCAATCATTTTTATTTTTGACTAGACATTTTGGTCTTAACGGTGCACAACAACCAGAGCTTTTGCACAAAGATTTTTGTTACAGATATTTGAGTACTTTCAAAACTACGGGAACTATCAATATTTTTTTATTCATCCCCTAAGCTACTGTCTACAAAGCGATTTACAACCAAATTAGCCTAATTTTACAATCAGATTGTTGCGGGATTGGGTCCGTAAATTTGACAATTTTGAAATAAGAAGACAACAAGTTCCTTGGTTGCTGTGCACCCTACCCTAAAGGGTAAAAAGTTAGAGCCATTTGAAGGTAGAATAGATGCAATTGTAGAACTTAAATATTTCGAAAAGCGAAATTTCGAAATAATTAGCACTGATAACGCTGAAAAAAATCCCAGAGCTGTTTTTTCTCTAAACTTGATGTGTCTTTATTTGAAAATGTCTTTTTTTCAAGGGAAAATTGTCCAACTTTTTCCATGTCATTTTGTCCGCTGAATCAGAATCTGCCCTCAGAATTGAACCAAATTGCAAATTTGCATCTTTTTTAACCTTAAAAATCTTTGTTTTGTAGAGCTCTAAAAGTGTCTCGAACATCACTTTACTCTAAAACTTGGCCGTGAATTGCAAAGTTCAAAAAACTATTTTTTTGCAATTCCGTCTTGAAACTACTTACTTTTCCTGTCATTCTTGAACGACGAAATAGCCTACTTTTCTGTACCAAAAATAACAGAATCGAATAGCAACACTTTTCAAAATAAATGCTGAAAAGTTCTACTTTTCAGCACTCAAATGTGTGCTGAAAAGTTGAACTTTTCAGCACTTGTTTTGAAAAGTAACACTTTTCAACATTTTTTTGATTTAAACGATTTATCGACAAAATACATGAAAATTTGACATAAAATTTCACTCAGTGTGTGTTTTTTGGAATTGCAAAAAATGTTGTATGGAACTCGTTGCAAAACTTGATTTTTTCAGCACTCTTCGTATTTATCCAACTCGGTGAACCTCGTTGGATAAATGTACGACTCGTGCTGAAAAAATCCTCTTTTTGCAACTTGATGCATAAACTACTATTTTAAGGTTTGCTCAGATGCTTTCCCAAAAATTTGGTCGCAGAATGCGTAGATTGCGAGACATAATTTTCAGTCTTGGACAAAGTTGCTTGAATTGGCAAGCCCAACAATTTTCAAGATGACGAAAAAACCCAAAATAATTCCTGAAAAGTTATATTTTCAAAATCACCCCAATTTTAACCTGAACCCTTTCTACTTGCAACAACTTTTCTGAAGATACTAAAGCTCCAAATTTCTGTATTATTCGAAAAGTCAATTTTCCACTTAATTTTCTTTCTGGACCACTGTGCAACGATTTAAGCATGCTGTGGTCTACATCAAAACAAACGTTTGATTGTATTATTTACATATTGAACGATTAAATTTGAATAAAAAAAAACTTTATTTTTTTTTAAATTCCATTAAAATTTAAAAAAAGAAAAACACGGAAAATCGATCTTTGGATAGTTGCTTCTACAGATTATTTAACGTTTCAAAAGCAAATGTTGTGAATAGTTACTGCAATTGATTTGATTAATTAGCACACAAATAAAATTAATACAAATCAACATCGTCGTGCTATCTTGCCGCACTCGCCATTTCGACGTTCCGAGAAAAACACGTTTTAAGGTGAAGCCGTTGATCGTTTTTGAAGAAAATTGATCATCACTATAAAATATTCTGTGCTAAATTCAATTTAACGAATTTCTGCACCAAAATGAATCAGCATGTGCCGGTTGTTGCCTTCTTGAAGTCTCTGAAGGAATTTTTGATCTTAAGCAGTTTTGTTTCAATATTTATATATTTTTGTGGCACAATCATTGATATCCTAGTTGGCAATCATTGATTAATGACGATTTCCATAACTTAACAAGGAATGGGATAATCGTTATCAAAAGGAATCAGCATGTGTAGGGCACTATTCTAAACAACTTGTTGAAGGAATTTTGTCAAAATATTGAAAGCGACGCAAAATTTATATCTTTGAACGAAAAATCATGACAATGATGGAAGTCTTCACGTTAATGTTTTACTATAAACAAAAACTAGAGCACGCAATGTAAACAATAACAAACACGTTTTGTTTGGCAGACCATTCTGTGCATGGTCCCAAGGTTTGGCTGAAGTTGGTTGCCGGAGTCCCGAGTTACAATTACAAATGTTTACGGTAGTCTAACTTGTACGTGCGTCAAACGCGTTCTGACTGGAAATCCCTTTGGCCAGATGTCGCACTTACATCAATTTTCAGGGAGTGACAAGATAGTACGACAAGATTGAAACTACTTTCATATGCAGAGTGACAAAACAATCGAATTTTGTGGATCTGTGAAGGTCAAAAGGTGAGGCATTGTGAGCTGCACAAATTGGCGTTCTTAACTCAATTTGGACAAAAATGCACGTATGGCAAGTTAGCACGACGGCGACGAAATGTGTTGTAACTTTGTTGTGGTTTACAGAAATTATTGTTTTGTACAAAGCGTTATTTTTACGGCCATTCCATAAATTATAACAATTTCATAAAAACTCCCAACTTCAAGTGGTTTTCCCAAGTACTTAATCCCACAATGAACTAATTTCCCACCCTTATCACCCCCATCAGCACACGTTGCATCGACAACGACGCAGTCTGCGACGAAACTCTGAAGAGCTTCGCTCGTGAGGACTTTTTCCCACAAAAAAAAAAAAAATGACGACCTTCACCACCGTCACCACGTCCAACTGGGACAAGTTCGTGCTGCTGCTGTGGAAGAACTGGATCATCCAGAAGCGCCACTACATCCAGACCTTCTTCGAAATCGTCGTTCCGGTGCTATGCTGCTCGATTCTGCTGCTGCTGCGGGGGCTCGTCGATCCGGGCTTCGTGGAAAAGAGCACCGTATTCCACCCGCTTTCGACGGATCTTCCTGCGGGGTATGTTTGGAGGGTTTTTTTTGTGGGGTTATCGAAAGAAATTAACGAGGTTTTCCCCCCCAAATAGTGATAGAATTCCAGCGGATGTATTACGCGAGGTGGCCTTCTCTCCTCAGAATGCTCTGCTGGAGGAGATCGTCGGTAGAGCGGCTGTCTCGTTGAACGTAACGCTCCGAGGCTTGCCGAATGCTCGATCACTCGAATCAGCTCTGATGGATAACGACACTCTGGTTGGGGTGGAGTTTGATGACTCCCTAGCGTCCGCGACAACGCTTCCGGCGAAGCTGATCTTTGCGTTGAGATTCCCGGGAGAGCTTCGGACCAGCTCCGCCAACGTTTTTCCTAACTGGGAGACGCGACTGCTGATGGTTCCATTTTCACCCCAGCTACGTAATTGGTACAGTGATGCCGGAGGATATCCAGATTACTATTACGAAGACTTTCTCAACGTTCAAACTGCGATATCAAAGTCCATCATCAGGGAGTTCAATGCGAATGTGATGCTGCCAGAGGTTTACATAAATGTGAGTAGTCATATTTTTCATAGCAGCATGAACCAACTGTCTAATTCAATGTTGTTCTTCAGCGCTACCCCTACCCACCGTACTACGATGATCCGATACTGCAAGCGATGGAGCAGCTTTTGTCGCTGATCATCCTACTGTCGTTCTTCTATCCGTGCGTCGTGATGGTCAAGCACATCACGATGGAGAAGGAAAAGCAGCTGAAGGAAGCGATGAAGATCATGGGGTTACCAAATTGGCTGCACTGGAGTGCTTGGTTCGTGAAGAACATCCTCCTGCTGATCATTTCCATTTCCCTGATAACGATTTTGATCTGCGTAACGCTTAATGATTACTCCATACTGGAGCATTCCGACTGGACTGCCGTGTGGTTCTTCCTGTTCGTCTACTCGATCACCACGGTTTGCTTCTGCTTTATGATGAGCGTGTTCTTCAATAAAGGTAAAATCCCGGTGATTCCTCAAACTTAAAGTTACTAAAACAATCCTCCGTTCTAGCCAACATCGCCTCGGGAATCGCCGGACTCATGTGGTTCGTGTTTGTCATGCCGTTCAACGTGACATCGCAAAGCTACGACTCGATGACTACGAGTACTAAGCTCGGTCTCAGCTTGTTCTCCAACTCGGCCATGTCCTTCGGCATCCTCAGTACGATCCGCATGGAGGCGAATCAGCAGGGCCTCCGGTGGGAGAGCTTGTTCACCCCGGCTACCGTCGACGATGGAATGAGCGTGGGGTTGGTGATCGTGATGTTGCTCGTTGATGCCGTGATCTACCTGGCGATCGCGATGTACGTCGAGCAGGTGCGACCAGGGGAGTTTGGTGTGGCGAAGCCGTGGTATTTTTTGTTTCAGAAGGAATTTTGGATCAAGAAGCAGGTGAATGCGAGTGATGTTGACCAAAATGGGGTAGGGAATCAAAGTTCAAAGTTCTTCGAAGCTGAACCCACGTCAAGTAAGGCCGGAATTCAGATTAAAAACTTGCGGAAGGTCTTCAATGGCAACAAAGTGGCTGTGCAGGGGTTGAATCTCAAAATGTATGAGGATCAGATAACGGTACTGCTGGGACACAACGGTGCCGGTAAGACTACGACCATGTCCATGTTGACGGGGATGTTTTCGCCGTCCTCCGGAACGGCGTACCTCAACGGATACGACATTCGGAACAACATTGAAGATGTCCGCCAATCACTTGGGCTATGTCCGCAGCACAACGTGCTGTTTGATGAAATTACAGTCTCAGAACATCTACGATTCTTCGCAAGACTGAAAGGAGTTCCGAAGGCGCATCTCAACGAAGAAGTCGAGAAATACATCGCAATGCTGGAGCTACCGGACAAGCGCAACGCTCAATCACAGACACTGTCCGGTGGTATGAAGCGAAAGTTAGCGGTAGGAGTCGCGCTTTGCGGTGGTTCAAAGGTCGTCCTGCTCGATGAACCAACCTCTGGGATGGATCCCTCAGCACGCCGAGCTCTCTGGGATCTTCTGCAGAAGGAAAAGAAAGATCGAACGCTGCTACTGTCGACGCACTTCATGGACGAAGCAGATGTCCTCGGAGATCGCATCGCGATCATGGCGGACGGAGTGCTGAAAACGGTGGGATCGCCGTTCTTTTTGAAGAAAACCTTTGGCGTCGGCTATCGACTGATCTGCGTGAAGGGATCGCGCTGTGACAAGCAACTGCTATTGGACATTCTTCGCAAGTACATCCCGGATGTGCGGATTGATACGGACATTGGCTCTGAACTTTCGTTTGTGCTGAAGGAAGACTACATCAAGCTGTTCCAACGGATGTTGGAGGAACTGGAAACTCGGATGGGAGAGTGCGGCATCACCAGCTACGGAATCTCTTTGACCACAATGGAGGAAGTTTTTCTAAAGTGAGCTACTCTTAGATTATTGGTAAAAGGAAAAAAGTAACAATTCCTTTTTGTAGAGCTGGCAGTGACAGTTTCCACGAAATTGAAGAATCCAACGAATTATCTAACGGAACCGCTATTGACACTGCTGACCAAAGCTGTAAGTAACAAATTATCATGTAAGGATCTTAAACTTCATCCAACATACTTCACAGACTCACTCAACAACCTGCACCTTCTTACTGGACGCGAGTTACTGGTGAGCCAAGTTAAAGGTCAATTCTTGAAAAAGTTCCTGAGCAGTTTGCGCGCCTGGGTTTTGCTCATAATTCAGAACGTGATCCCAGTTTTCTTCGTTGTCATGACGTTTGTAATCGTTCGAAGCATTTCTCGGGATCAAGACTTGCCACCGTTGACTATGTCGCTGGAGCCGTACAAGGAAACCGTGACCGTTGTGGGAGGAACTCCGGACACGTCCAGCAGAGTCCAAGCGTTCGAGAAATTGTTTGAGAAGATTAGCGGCGATCATCGATTGGACGTGATCACCACGGACATGAATGACTACATTTTGCAGCGAGTAAGTTGATATGCAGGTCATAGTATGATTCGTCAGTAATCAGCTTCTTTTCAGTCCGTGGAATCAATTTCCGAGGTGAATGTCCGATACATGGTGGGCGCTTCGTTTCATAGCGAGAACTACACGGCATGGTTCAACAACAAGGGCTACCACACGGCTCCTTTGGCGCTTTCCCTCTTGTACAGTGCGGTCCTAGCTTCGGAATGTCCGACCTGTGAGCTGACCATAGTCAACAAACCCTTACCGTACCAACTCGCTACTCAGCTTGACACAGTCAACACTGGAATCAACGCTGGTTTCCAGCTTGCGTTCAACTCTGGCTTTGCCATGGCATTCATCTGTGCTCTGTACGTGCTGTTCTACATCAAGGAACGAACTTCGCGGTCCAAGTTACTCCAGTATGTCAGCGGAACCAATATCACCCTTTACTGGGTGGTGGCCTTCATCTGGGATTACATTACGTTCATGATTACCTGCTTGATCTACATCGCTGTACTGGCAGCATTCCAAGAAGAGGGATGGTCCTCTGCATCAGAGCTTGGCAGAGTCTTCCTGCTGTTGATGATGTTCGGGATGGGATTCCTTCCAGTCACCTATTTATTCTCGTTCGTGTTCAAAACCCCAGCTACCGGGTTCGTCGTGTTGATGCTGTTCAACATTGCCACCGGAGCGATCCTCTTCACGACGGTCGTGTTGCTCAAGTTCCTGGAATTAATCTACAGGATGTAGGCAACGCACTCGAGTGGATATTCTTGTTCTTCCCAAACTTTGTCCTCACGCACGGACTTAACAACATGAACCAGATCGTCACACTGCAATCCAACTGTCAGAAGGCCTGCGGTCTGCGGGAAGGCTGTACGATAAATATCGTTTGCAGCTTTGAAAAACAGTGCTGCGATATACCGGAAGTGTTCTCGTTTGATGAGTTGGGAATCAATAGAAACTTACTGTTCTTGGCCCTAGTAGGAGTAGTTTCATTCAGTACAGTTTTATTGATTGAGTATCGAGTGCTTGGTAAGGTGATGCATCGGTTTATGCGCAATAGACAGCAACCTTGGACGCCAGCACCAGTGGACGAAGATTCGGATGTTGCTGAGGAGAAGAAACGAGTCCGGAGTATGCCGCAGACTGATGTCAACAACTACAATCTGGTAATGCGTGACTTGACCAAGTACTACAAGAACTTCCTGGCGGTGAACAACCTGTCGGTAGCGATCGATCGGTACGAGTGCTTCGGATTGTTGGGACTCAACGGAGCTGGCAAGACGACGACCTTCAAGATGATGACGGGTGACGAAAGTATCTCTTCTGGGGAAGCTTGGGTCGAAGGAATTAGCTTGCAGTCCTCCATGGATACTGTTTACCAGAGAATCGGATACTGTCCACAGTTTGACGCTCTGCTTGGGAAACTCACCGGCAGGGAAACGCTCAAGATCTACGCGCTTCTTCGAGGAGTTCGCGAGAGGGACATTCAGAATGTCTCACTAACGTTGGCGGAAGACTTGAACTTTATGAAGCATCTCGACAAGAAGACCAAAGAATACAGCGGCGGTAACAAGCGCAAGCTCAGTACGGCACTTGCCCTCATGGGCAATCCCTCGGTGGTCTACCTTGACGAACCGACCACCGGAATGGATCCGGGCGCGAAGCGACAGTTCTGGAACATGATCTGCAAGGTACGAAGCTCGGGCAAATCTATCGTCCTGACCTCGCACAGCATGGAGGAGTGTGAGGCGCTGTGCACCCGGCTGGCGATCATGGTCAACGGCGAGTTCAAGTGTCTCGGATCGACGCAACACTTGAAGAACAAGTTCTCCAAGGGATTCCTGCTGACGATCAAGGTGAAGAAGGTCGACGAGCAGCAAGCGCAGCAGCTTAGACTGGAAGCGGTGAAGTCGTTCGTGAATGGTAACTTCCCGGGAGCGGTGCTAAAGTATGTTTTTTTTGTACTCGTCACATTCCGAGTGTTCTAAATGTTTTTGTTTTGCTTTTAGGGAAGAGTACGTGGACTCGTTGAGCTTCCATGTGCCCCAAACGGATCTCAAGTGGTCGGCCATGTTCGGGCTGATGGAGTTA
The DNA here is from genome assembly GCF_015732765.1 of Culex quinquefasciatus. NCBI lineage: Eukaryota > Metazoa > Arthropoda > Insecta > Diptera > Culicidae > Culex > Culex quinquefasciatus. The sequence goes on along the minus strand of NC_051863.1, from coordinate 160,310,107 downwards.
CACAAGGAGCAGCTCAACATTGAGGACTACTCGCTTGGACAGACTACGCTGGAGCAGGTGTTCCTGTTCTTTACCAAGTATCAGCGAATAGTGGATTAAGGCGGCGGTGTGATTGTAGAGTTGGAAGTATTTTTTTTAAACGTATAGATCATTAAAAGAGTTGAACAATGTAAATGTAAATTTTAATTATTCTTCATATCACACCAAAGGTATTTTCCCCTCATTGAAGGGGAATCTTTGTAGAACTAAAGAATGTACTCACAATAATTTAGAGTTAACTCGTGTCGGAGTCGGGTACTCTTCACTAACTTTGTGTAGAAGTAGTTTTTAGAGTCGGAATTGAAGTCAGTGATGTCGGGTTTTTTTTTAAGAATTAGAATTGGAGTAGAAGTCGCTGATTCTACAGAAGTCAGAGTTGAAGTCACATCAATGTTAACCAACTTCGCAGCCCTGACAATGTCAAACCTAACACATGCATTAAATACATACTAAATATAATATGAAGCCAACACCATAGCCGAGTAATTATATATAATCGATACGAAGTCTAGTGTGGGTGTCTAGGTGATTCTTAGTCAGTTCCTTCGCACCGGTATCATAATTTTTAATGCATGAGATTTTCTTTCAATGTCAGCAAAAATCAATCAAACCAGTTGAAACGTTTTAATTGCCTCCTGGCGTCTGCCATAAAACCATTGATGTTTACAAAAGTGACAGCATTTTTTTTTAGCTCGCCCACGCCATTATGGCAACCTCGAGTGAACTCCATTGTCAACGGCCACCCTTATCGCAGATCGATACTCGACCTCTCCAAAAATTACCCATTTGTTCACTACAATCGAAAAAATTGCGCACGATAACGATAACAATCTCGTCGGCGCGACCAACCAGCACATGCTCTCCAAAGCTGGCCGACTGACCATGATTAGTATACTCGCCCCATTTAGTCTGTTGCTGGCGTTCGTCGCGTTCTGATGGTCTCCGACCTCCAATTCTCACTCTGGCACGCAACGTGGCAATTGGACCGAGAGACTGTCGGCTGGGTTTGTTTTGGTCCGCTAATCGATACGGAAGTGGATCAGCTGTGGTTTTGAAGTCGGTTCCCCGACAGAAGTGTTATTTGTTCTGTGCACTAAAACTTGTAGTGGCAGGTCAGTGATTCAGCGAAAAATGTTCAAGTGTGACTCAAGTGACTGTTATCAATCGGTAGCTCGTGCTCGATGAATTATTCATGACGCACTTGTTGTGAGTAGGAGCTGGTGTTGCCGTTGACTGTTCAACGTATAATGGAGTAATCAACGCTTGTATTTTGGATTATCGCTTGCAATTACGGATAGAGTGATATCGATTTTGGGCACCGTAAAGATGACAAACAGTTGGGACAAGTTTTGTCTCCTACTGTGGAAGAACTGGACCATCCAGAAGCGCCACTACATTCAGACGCTGTTTGAAATTCTTATACCGGCGCTATGCTGTTCCATGTTGATACTGGTACGAGGCTTGGTAGACCCGGAGCAAGTCACAGAGCCAACGATCTTCGCGCCGATGCCGGCAAATACCTTTCCTGGAATGCCGATAGTCTTCCCACCATCGATCCCGAGAGTCGCGTACTCTCCGAAGAACCCCATTTTGGATGCCTTAGTGACGGATGCTCTCGAGAACCACATGATCAGTACCTACACCAACTTCACCCACGAAGGATACGCAAACGCCTTTCAGCTTCAAGCTCTTCTAGTTCAGCAAAACTACTTCGTGGGAATCGAATTTGACGACGATTTGGCAAACATTACGGAACTTCCGGAAAAGATCGAGTTCGCCCTAAGGTTTCCCGGTGAAACCCGTACAAACTCTTGGTTGTTTGCGAATTGGCGTACATACTTGTTGGTGGTTCCGTTTTCACCGGGTGCTCGTAATCCGAACCTTACCGATGGAGGAACTCCCAACTATTACTACGAAGGATTCGTGACGTTCCAGGCCGCACTGTCTAGTGCGATCGTGACCGCACGGGATCCACAGTTTCAAAGCAAGCAGATGGTGTTGAGGGTAGGTAAAAAAAATCATTGAACTCCGACGCAATTACCCAACGACTTTCATCCATTCCAGCGCATCCCCTATCCCCCTTACTACGCTGACAAACTCCTCCCGGCGATGGAGCAGCTGCTCCCGCTGATCATCCTGATCGCCTTCTTCTACACCTGTATCAACACCGTCAAGTACATCACGATCGAGAAGGAACGCCAGCTGAAGGAAGCGATGAAGATCATGGGTCTGCCGAACTGGCTTCACTGGACCGCGTGGTTCGTGCGTTGCCTGGCGCTACTGCTGATCACCATAACGCTGGTGACGGTCCTCATGACCGTAAGTCTCACCACCAACACCAACCTGGCCGTGCTGGAGTACGTGGACTGGTCGGTTTGGTGGGTGTTCCTGCTGGCGTTTGCGATCGCAACCATCTGCTTCTGCTTCATGATGAGCGTGTTCTTCAACAAAGCCAACACCGCGGCTGGGATCGCTGGGTTGATGTGGTTCCTGATGATGATGCCGTATAACATTACTGTGAGGGAGTACGATAGTATGGATACCGGTTCGAAGATCGCCCTCTGTCTGCTGTCCAACACGGCAATGTCCTACGGAGTAATGAACGTGATCCGACTTGAGGGCAATCAGGTGGGTCTGCAATGGTCTAACCTGTTTACTCCCTCGACTATGGACGACGGACTAAGCGTAGGAGTGGTGATCATAATGTTACTGGTAGATGCTGTGATCTACCTGTTGATCGCGCTGTACTTTGAACAAATCATGCCCGGCGAGTTTGGAGTGGCCAAGCCGTGGAATTTCCTGTTTACTAAAGAGTTTTGGATCCGTAACAAGGTGGGGGATGACTATCGAAACATGACCGTAAAGCCGGTTGATCACAAAACCATTGAACCAGATCCTCCGATTCAACGCGCCGGAGTTCGGATCATCAACCTGCGCAAGGTTTACAAAAAGAAGGTAGCCGTCGAAGGATTAGATCTCAACATGTACGAAGGTCAAATCACTGTACTACTAGGTCACAACGGCGCCGGGAAGACCACAACCATGTCCATGCTGACGGGAATGTTCTCTCCGACCGCGGGAACGGCATTCGTCAACAATCACGACATCCGAACGGACATTGAAGGTGTTCGTCGGTCGTTGGGTTTGTGCCCGCAGCATAACGTCCTGTTCAACGAGTTGACCGTTGCGGAACACATTCGGTTCTTTTCCCGGCTGAAGGGTGTCGCAAACGGGGACGTTCCAGCGGAGATCGACAAGTACGTAAACTTGCTGGAGCTAACGGACAAGGCAAACGCTCAGTCCCGAACGTTGTCCGGGGGAATGAAGAGGAAGCTCGCCGTTGGGATGGCACTATGCGGTGGATCCAAGGTCGTACTGCTGGATGAACCGACCTCCGGGATGGACCCTTCGGCGAGAAGGGCACTGTGGGATCTGCTACAGAAGGAAAAGTCCGGTCGAACTGTTCTACTGTCGACGCACTTTATGGACGAAGCGGACGTTCTTGGAGATCGCATTGCGATTCTCGCGGAAGGTTCCTTGAAGGCCGTTGGGACTCCATTCTTCCTGAAGAAGGCGTTTGGTGCTGGATACCGGTTGATCTGCGTCAAAGAGCCGCACTGTGACAGAGATCGCCTGCTCGGGATTCTACGAAAATACATTCCGGATGTGACGGTCGAAACGGATATCGGGACGGAGTTGTCCCTTGTGCTGAGAGAGGAATACATTGCGAACTTCCAACCGATGTTGGAGCAGCTGGAAGGGGAGATGGCACTGTGTGGCGTGTCCAGTTATGGGATTTCGTTAACTACCATGGAAGAGGTGTTTTTGAGATCGGGCAGTGACTCTTTTGTGAATGGTGCAGAGCGAATACAAGAGTCATTGACAGCGGCATCAAGCGAATGTAAGTGTAATTGGTGGAATTATGCCATTAATTTGTAATGAATTTTTACCATTCCAGACGCTCTGGACAGTATGCGACTTCTTGGTGGACATCAGCTGCTGCTGAACCAAATCAAAGCCCAGTTCATGAAAAAGCTCCTAATAACAATTCGTAGTCTTATTACGCTTTCAATGCAAATCCTAATACCGGTGGTGTTTGTAATCATGACCTACATCATAATATTAAACTCCAACGCGAATCGTGATCTACCACCTCTAGAGATCAAACTCGATTCCTACTCCCAGTCCGTTACCGTGCTGGAAGACCGATCCGCAGGTATGCCGGTAGTGCAAGCCTACAAAAATCTTGTAACCGCTCCCGGTCCAAACCACCAGCTCATAACCACCGACGAAGACATGATCGACTTCATCCTGCAAAAATCCACCGAATCGATCGCCACCGTCAACACCCACTACTGGGTAGCGGCCTCCATCAACGAGACCAGCACGACGGCCTGGTTCAACAACAAAGCCTACCACTCGGCACCGCTGGCCGTCAATCTGCTCTTCAACGCGTTCCTCAAAACGAGCTGCCCAAGCTGTGAGATTCGAGTTACAAACAAGCCGCTGCCGTTCCGGCTGGAGACACGCTTCGGCCAGCTGGACACCGGCGCCAACTCGGGCTTCCAGCTGGCGTTCAACACCGGCTTTGCGATGGCTTTTGTCGGGGCGTTGTACATCATGTTTTACATCAGGGAACGGACTACGCGAGCCAAGTTGTTGCAGATGGTTAGTGGAGTGAACGTGGCGCTGTTCTGGGCGGTTTCCTTTGTGTGGGACTATTTGGTGTTTTTGGTGGTTTGTGGGTTTTATTTGGGAACGGTAGCGGCTATTCAGCAGGACGGATGGTCCACGGCGGAGCAGTTGGTCAAGGTGTTTTTGGTGCTGGTGCTGTTTGGCTTTGCGGTGATCCCTACGACGTATCTGTTTTCGTATTTGTTCGACGTACCGGCTACCGGATTCGTGAAGATGATCCTGTTCAATGTGCTTTCGGGTACGGTGTTCTTTACGGCGGTGACGCTGCTCAAGTTTGAGGGGATCGATTTGAAGGACGTAGCGAATGCTCTGGAGTGGGTGTTTATGTTTTTCCCGAACTTTGTGCTGAGTCACAGCTTGAACAATTTGAACAGGGTTGCCAGTACGGTGGCCCTTTGTGATCGTCAGTGCGAGCTGATTCCGTTTTGTACCAGAGAGCTGATGTGCTCGCTGCTGCCGCAGTGTTGTTACCAGGAAGTGTTTACGTTTGAAGAAGGTGGGATCAACAGGAACTTGTTGTTTTTGGTGGGAATTGGAGTTGGCGCGTTTACGCTTATCATGCTGATCGAGTACAGGGTGTTCAAGGTGCTTTTTGATAGACGTATGAGAGGACAGATTTTGGGGGTTGATTCCGAGCAGGATTCAGATGTACTGGAGGAAAAAAAGAAGAATCGAAGTGATGTGTCAAGCAGAGATAAACAGCTACAATCTTGTATTGAAAAATGTATCCAAGTACTACAAAAAGTTCTGCGCCGTCAACGACCTCTCTGTGGGAATCACTCATTCGGAGTGCTTCGGATTGCTTGGAATAAACGGTGCTGGGAAGACGTCCACGTTCAAGATGATGACAGGTGACGAGAACATCTCCGCGGGTCAAGCTTGGGTCAGCGGAATCAGCCTGCTTACCAACATGACACAAGTCCACCGACAGATTGGCTACTGCCCGCAGTTTGATGCCCTGCTGGATGATCTCACGGGAAGGGAGACACTTCGGATGTTTGCCCGCTTCCGTGGAGTTCAGGAAGCCGAACTTAACGGTGTGGCGTTGACGCTTGCCGAAGAGCTGAACTTTAGCAAGCACATCGACAAGCGAATCAAAGCGTACAGCGGAGGTAACAAGCGCAAGCTCAGTACGGCTCTAGCTCTACTTGGAAACCCGTCGGTAGTATACCTCGATGAACCGACCACCGGAATGGATCCGGGCGCGAAGCGCCAGTTCTGGAACATGATGTGCAAGGTGCGCGAGTCCGGCAAAGCGATCGTCCTGACCTCGCACAGCATGGAGGAGTGTGAGGCGCTGTGCACCCGGCTGGCGATCATGGTCAACGGCGAGTTCAAGTGTCTCGGATCGACGCAACACTTGAAGAACAAGTTCTCCGAGGGATTCCTGCTGACGGTGAAGGTCAAGCGGGGGGACGGTCGGTCGGACGCGGTGAAGCAGTTTGTGGAGGAGAAGTTTACCGGAGCAGTATTAAAGTGAGAGTTGGTGTTGTTTGCAATCTTGGCTAGTAATTAATTGTTGTTATCTTCCTGTAGAGAGGAATACCTGGACTCGCTGAGCTTCCACATTCCCCGGACGGACCAGCGCTGGTCGGCCATGTTTGGGCTGATGGAGTCCTCAAGGGAGCGGCTCGGCATCGAGGACTACGCGCTGGGGCAAACCTCGCTGGAGCAAGTGTTCCTCTACTTTACCAAGTATCAAAGAGAAAGTGAATAATGTAATAAAGGCTGCATACAGAGAAGGGTGATTTTATCGGAAAATTGATCTCTGGTCTTGGGGGGTGGGTGCGTTTTCTTTGATCCGCTTTTGGTTCTGAACAGAAGAGTGTGTTTAAGATGATGCTGGCGATAAGGTTCGCTTGCATACACATTCCTTTGTTGGGAGGTTTGTTGTGAGTGTGCTGTGCAGATTATCTTCCAGTCTAGTACTCTTTTTACTCTTTCTGCAGATATTGATGACACTGTAGTTCCAACATTATTTCAGAAGTTATCATTTCAAGAAAACCTTCTATTGAAACGGAATTGAACACAACGGGCACACCAAGAAGTAATAATTTCATCAGTGTTGATCGAATTCATCACCTCTTCATAACTCCCTTTCAGCGCGCTCCCTAAATGGAGCAACTTTCCGGGCCCCATGCACGACCACGCGTCTGCGTTATTCCCAGAACCGTACCGTAAACTTCCTGGTCGGTGGAGAAATGGTTCATATATAATTCCCGCCAATTTTGGTTCTGATCTGCGTCAACGTCGGCACGTGGGCAACAAAACTCAACCGTTGCCGCACGTCGAGGCCAATAAATTGAGAGGTCCGATGGACTGTTGGCGTTGGCAGGTCTCGCCGCAGGTCACGGAATGTGTAGTTCCGTAAGGTAGGAGGAAAGTTTTTAAACATGGAAAGACGTCCCACAAATGGTTCTAACCTTCAAATCTAGGACCTTGCTGCTACTTGGCATACCAAAACGCTGGCGTGGAGCTTCGGGTGTTCAATTTGTGCTTTATGGCGCGTAAACTTGCTCACGACGTAAGGTCTCCGGCCATGGGTTGGCATCGAATTGATGGCTTTTGGGGGACCTCGGGCGTGTGGGCGTGTGGGGCGCGACTACGACGTGTGTTGTTGGATAACTATATAACGGCCAAAATGTGTTTGTGCGTGTGCGGAATCGTTTTTTTTGTGTTCCAGGTTCGTGCCAGATATGGACGACAAAGTTGAGATAATATCTCCGCGTGCCGGGTACAAACTATCGTGCGGTCCAACTCCTTCGGGGTGAATTTTGTGTTGTGTTTTGGACACAAGTTTTTGGAAGTGCAATCGAGATTTGGTGGTGGCGTTTATGATGGACTATTAGTGCGGTCCGAGGACGGCGACTTCCGAGAGCATTTTGTTTATTGGATTTGGGCTTGGGAAGGCCGGTTTTAGGAATGTGGGTCATTTTTTTCATCTTATCAGATGATATAATCAATTTATTTTGCTGTCAAAATTGTGATTTAATCACGGTACTGTTTTACAGCTTTATTATTGGTCCAAAGCAAACTAAATATGTAGATTGCCTGTTTTACTGAGCCATGATTGATAGTAAAACATTTATTTGCAACAAACAGCAACAAAATTGCCAAAACTGAAAAGTACTTTCAAACATTTGTTTAAATCTTTCTCTTCCAATACCTGCAACTTCTATCAACATTACATCTGCTCACTGCATTTTCTCCAATTCGCCCGACCACTAACCATGACACCAACTGCCAAAAGACCAAATTTGGCATCCTACAGCTGCCCCCTCTCTAGCCCCGCAATTAGCAACTCCGACGACGTACTCATCAATGAGCAACAATCGCCAAAGCGGGATGCTCTACGGCCAATCTGTTCCGCAAACACGCGTAACTAGCCGCCGTGCTCTTCTGGCAGCAAAGAAGCCATTGAGTGCATCTCCACCACCACATTACACTGCCAATTTTGGGCCTCGGAAGGCGAACCAGTTCTGCGGGCCCAGCTGCCATGCCGTCGTCCGAAACGGTTAGACCTCGTTATAGCTAGACCCGGCTCGGCCCGATGGTACAGGTGATCACCGAGTCTCTCGTTAACCGTAACCGCTGGTGCCGATGCTACCAGTAGTGCAACCATCATCTATCCATTCATCCGTCAACGGCGACGACGACGCTGTGGAAATCGATTTCGATCGGCCAAGTTTCAGATGTTGGTCGCATGTGTTACATCAAAAAAGCGAATGCATGAGGCGAACGGAGCCCAAAATTGTAGGTTTTCAACTCAGCGACACTGTGCGTGTGGTGTAACCTTTTCGAGATTTAGTTAAAAGTTATAATTTTGCTTTAGAAGTATTCTTTAAACAAACACTGATTTTTATTTTTCTTCACTAAAATTTTCTTTGATACATTGTTTGCTATGAGTGAATTTATAAATCAAAATATATTTTTTTTTAAATAAATGAATAGTCAGAGAAAAATAATGTTATTTTTGCTGATATTACCCAGAAAATTATTTTGACAAAGAACTTTGTCCTAAGGGCTCTATTCTGGTGAGGTGTCAATCCAGAAAAACGAAAAATGTCGCGCGTTACGAAAATGTTGCATGCTTGGTACTGCGGAAGGGGTCAGCAACGAATGAAGTGTGGCAACAATGGTGCAACATTCTCGCGTGACAGTTCCAAGAAAGCAGGAGACGAGGCAAAATTTGCACCATGTTGCCACATTTCATGCGGACTATATAAGCTAACAGATAGCCTCTGAACAGTTAGTTTTGACCGAAAATCCGTCAGAGACGGATCGACGGTGGTAATTTTATTGCTCACACACACATACACACATTGAAAGACACAGGTTGTTCACCACCTTGGGAGGAATTCTGTTCTAAAGAACATTGTTAGAAAGGTCACTCGGAAACCAGAATGATTCAAGGCAATGGGGTTGGGACCAAACTGGTAGGATATTGGCCACACCCGGAGTGGCCATGGCCCTGAGGGAAGGTTCTACCGGGGGGACATTTATTGAACCATACGACTTGGGGCAATATGGGTATCAAAATTCATGGTTTTTGATACTGGTGATGAAAATGGCCATTTTGATAGGATTGGCCACACCCGGAGTGGCCATGGCCCTGAAGGAAGGTTCTACCGGGGGGACATTTATTGAACCATACGACTTGGGGCAATATGGGTATCAAAATTCATGGTTTTTGATACTGGTGATGAAAATGGCCATTTTGATAGGATTAGCCACACCCGGAGTGGCCATGGCCCTGAGGGAAGGTTCTACCGGGGGACATTTATCGAACCATACGACTTGGGCAATATGGGTATCAAAATTCATGGTTTTTGATACTGGTGATGAAAATGGCCGTTTTGACAGGATTGGCCACACCCGGAGTGGTCATGGCCCTGAGGGAAGGTTCTACCGGGGGACATTTATCGAATCATACGACTTGGGGCAATATGGGTGTCAAAATTCATGGTTTTTGATACTGGTGATGAAAATGGCCATTTTGATAGGATTGGCCACACCCGGAGTGGTCATGGCCCTGAGGGAAGGTTCTACCGGGGGACATTTATCGAATCATACGACTTGGGGCAATATGGGTGTCAAAATTCATGGTTTTTGATACTGGTGATGAAAATGGCCGTTTTGACAGGATTGGCCACACCCGGAGTGGTCATGGCCCTGAGGGAAGGTTCTACCGGGGGACATTTATCGAATCATACGACTTGGGGCAATATGGGTATCAAAATTCATGGTTTTTGATACTGGTGATGAAAATGGCCGTTTTGACAGGATTGGCCACACCCGGAGTGGCCATGGCCCTGAGGGAAGGTTCTACCGGGGGGACATTTATCGAACCATACGACTTGGGGCAATATGGGTATCAAAATTCATGGTTTTTGATACTGGTGATGAAAATGGCCATTTTGATAGGATTAGCCACACCCGGAGTGGCCATGGCCCTGAGGGAAGGTTCTACCGGGGGGACATTTATTGAAACATACGACTTGGGGCAATATGGGTATCAAAATTCATGGTTTTTGATACTGGTGATGAAAATGGCCGTTTTGACAGGATTGGCCACACCCGGAGTGGCCATGGCCCTGAGGGAAGGTTCTACCGGGGGACATTTATCGAACCATACGACTTGGGGCAATATGGGTGTCAAAATTCATGGTTTTTGATACTGGTGATGAAAATGGCCATTTTGATAGGATTAGCCACTCCCGGAGTGGCCATGGCCCTGAGGGAAGGTTCTACCGGGGGACATTTATCGAACCATACGACTTGGGCAATATGGGTATCAAAATTCATGGTTTTTGATACTGGTGATGAAAATGGCCGTTTTGACAGGATTGGCCACACCCGGAGTGGTCATGGCCCTGAGGGAAGGTTCTACCGGGGACATTTATCGAACCATACGACTTGGGCAATATGGGTATCAAAATTCATGGTTTTTGATACTGGTGATGAAAATGGCCGTTTTGACAGGATTGGCCACACCCGGAGTGGCCATGGCCCTGAGGGAAGGTTCTACCGGGGGACATTTATCGAACCATACGACTTGGGGCAATATGGGTGTCAAAATTCATGGTTTTTGATACTGGTGATGAAAATGGCCGTTTTGACAGGATTGGCCACACCCGGAGTGGTCATGGCCCTGAGGGAAGGTTCTACCGGGGGACATTTATCGAACCATACGACTTGGGGCAATATGGGTGTCAAAATTCATGGTTTTTGATACTGGTGATGAAAATGGCCATTTTGATAGGATTAGCCACACCCGGAGTGGCCATGGCCCTGAGGGAAGGTTCTACCGGGGGACATTTATCGAACCATACGACTTGGGCAATATGGGTATCAAAATTCATGGTTTTTGATACTGGTGATGAAAATGGCCGTTTTGACAGGATTGGCCACACCCGGAGTGGTCATGGCCCTGAGGGAAGGTTCTACCGGGGGACATTTATCGAATCATACGACTTGGGGCAATATGGGTATCAAAATTCATGGTTTTTGATACTGGTGATGAAAATGGCCGTTTTGACAGGATTGGCCACACCCGGAGTGGCCATGGCCCTGAGGGAAGGTTCTACCGGGGGGGCATTTATCGAACCATACGACTTGGGGCAATATGGGTGTCAAAATTCATGGTTTTTGATACTGGTGTGAAAATGGCCATTTTGATAGGATTAGCCACACCCGGAGTGGCCATGGCCCTGAGGGAAGGTTCTACCGGGGGACATTTATCGAACCATACGACTTGGGCAATATGGGTATCAAAATTCATGGTTTTTGATACTGGTGATGAAAATGGCCGTTTTGACAGGATTGGCCACACCCGGAGTGGCCATGGCCCTGAGGGAAGGTTCTACCGGGGGACATTTATCGAACCATACGACTTGGGCAATATGGGTATCAAAATTCATGGTTTTTGATACTGGTGATGAAAATGGCCGTTTTGACAGGATTGGCCACACCCGGAGTGGCCATGGCCCTGAGGGAAGGTTCTACCGGGGGACATTTATCGAACCATACGACTTGGGCAATATGGGTATCAAAATTCATGGTTTTTGATACTGGTGATGAAAATGGCCGTTTTGACAGGATTGGCCACACCCGGAGTGGCCATGGCCCTGAGGGAAGGTTCTACCGGGGGGACATTTATCGAACCATACGACTTGGGGCAATATGGGTGTCAAAATTCATGGTTTTTGATACTGGTGATGAAAATGGCCATTTTGATAGGATTAGCCACACCCGGAGTGGCCATGGCCCTGAGGGAAGGTTCTACCGGGGGACATTTATCGAACCATACGACTTGGGCAATATGGGTATCAAAATTCATGGTTTTTGATACTGGTGATGAAAATGGCCGTTTTGACAGGATTGGCCACACCCGGAGTGGCCATGGCCCTGAGGGAAGGTTCTACCGGGGGACATTTATCGAACCATACGACTTGGGCAATATGGGTATCAAAATTCATGGTTTTTGATACTGGTGATGAAAATGGCCGTTTTGACAGGATTGGCCACACCCGGAGTGGCCATGGCCCTGAGGGAAGGTTCTACCGGGGGACATTTATCGAACCATACGACTTGGGCAATATGGGTATCAAAATTCATGGTTTTTGATACTGGTGATGAAAATGGCCGTTTTGACAGGATTGGCCACACCCGGAGTGGCCATGGCCCTGAGGGAAGGTTCTACCGGGGGACATTTATCGAACCATACGACTTGGGGCAATATGGGTATCAAAATTCATGGTTTTTGATACTGGTGATGAAAATGGCCGTTTTGACAGGATTGGCCACACCCGGAGTGGCCATGGCCCTGAGGGAAGGTTCTACCGGGGGGACATTTATCGAACCATACGACTTGGGCAATATGGGTATCAAAATTCATGGTTTTTGATACTGGTGATGAAAATGGCCGTTTTGACAGGATTGGCCACACCCGGAGTGGCCATGGCCCTGAGGGAAGGTTCTACCGGGGGGACATTTATCGAACCATACGACTTGGGGCAATATGGGTATCAAAATTCATGGTTTTTGATACTGGTGATGAAAATGGCCGTTTTGACAGGATTGGCCACACCCGGAGTGGCCATGGCCCTGAGGGAAGGTTCTACCGGGGGGACATTTATCGAACCATACGACATGGGGCAATATGGGTATCAAAATTCATGGTTTTTGATACTGGTGATGAAAATGGCCGTTTTGACAGGATTGGCCACACCCGGAGTGGCCATGGCCCTGAGGGAAGGTTCTACCGGGGGGACATTTATCGAACCATACGACTTGGGGCAATATGGGTGTCAAAATTCATGGTTTTTGATACTGGTGATGAAAATGGCCATTTTGATAGGATTAGCCACACCCGGAGTGGCCATGGCCCTGAGGGAAGGTTCTACCGGGGGACATTTATCGAACCATACGACTTGGGCAATATGGGTATCAAAATTCATGGTTTTTGATACTGGTGATGAAAATGGCCGTTTTGACAGGATTGGCCACACCCGGAGTGGCCATGGCCCTGAGGGAAGGTTCTACCGGGGGGACATTTATCGAACCATACGACTTGGGGCAATATGGGTATCAAAATTCATGGTTTTTGATACTGGTGATGAAAATGGCCGTTTTGACAGGATTGGCCACACCCGGAGTGGCCATGGCCCTGAGGGAAGGTTCTACCGGGGGACATTTATCGAACCATACGACTTGGGCAATATGGGTATCAAAATTCATGGTTTTTGATACTGGTGATGAAAATGGCCGTTTTGACAGGATTGGCCACACCCGGAGTGGCCATGGCCCTGAGGGAAGGTTCTACCAGGGGGACATTTATCGAACCATACGACTTGGGGCAATATGGGTATCAAAATTCATGGTTTTTGATACTGGTGATGAAAATGGCCGTTTTGACAGAATTGGCCACACCCGGAGTGGCCATGGCCCTGAGGGAAGGTTCTACCGGGGGGACATTTATCAAACCATACGACTTGGGGCAATATGGGTATCAAAATTCATGGTTTTTGGTACCGTCCCAAGTCGTATGGTTCGATAAATGTCCCCTGTAGAACCTTCCCCAGGGCCATGGGCACTTCGGTTGAGGCCAATCCTGCCAAAATGTCCATTTTCATTACCAGTATCAAAAACCATGAATTTTGATACCCATATTGCCCCAATTTATATGGTTCGATAAATATCCCCCCGGTAAAACCTTCCCTCAGGTTAATTGAATAAATTGATTACTCCTTTATTTGACCTCCTAGCCAAATGGTGTCTTCGGAAGAGTTGTTGTACTTGATAAGGGCTATCTTTTAAAGTTATTGACATACAGGGTGACGACCTTCCAGGGTGTCAACCAAAAACTAACTCTGTTGGATGACGTTGTAGGGCTTTGGTGTATTGCGCAAAGTTGTAGAGGAGAAAAATTCATGAAAGTTTGTCAAAGGCGCCAAATTTGTAGCTCTAAATCTACTACGTTATTTTTGCAAAAATGGTAAAAAAGCACTTTTTTGTGATAACTTAAAATGTTAGCATTTTAGCGGCCTACTATGTTCTGAAGAGTTGTTTATGACATAAAATTACACATCTTTGCCCAAGACAGCAAAATGTTGTGAGCCTTTATTGAGGAGTTATAACCATTTGTAAGTGATTTTGAGCATATTTTTAAGTTGCAATGTTTTCGAAATGGCGAATTTTGTCGCAAAACCGAACAATGCACATGAAAGTACACACTTTCAACTACATTTTCTGAAAATATCTCCGTGTCTATCGGTGTCGATTTAGAGATACAGTGGATTCTCTCGTTGTCGATCTTCTCGATATCAATATTACTCCAGCTGTCAATAAATTTTTCAGTCCCTTCAAATAGATTGCTTTGATTTTTTGATCTATAATTTCATAACTCCTGCTCTCGACGGTCCCTTCAATATCGAAAAGAGTTCACTGTATCTCAATTTGAATTTGACGGTTTTTAATCAATTTATTTATAATTTTTAAGCGGAATCTTATTGAAACGTGGTAATAATCGGTAAATTGAAAGGGTAAATTGATCGATTTTAATATTGCTTATTGCGAGATAAAATCACGTTTCTCCTTTGCTGTGAGTGACAGGAGATTATTGCCGCCTTATTACCGCAGTGTAAAAATCAGCAAGTTGAACTGAAATTCTGGTTGATTTGGCTGTCAACTTGGTTTGTTTTGAATATTTTCCAAAAGTCAGCTCAAAACTCAAGGCAACCTTTGACAACAGCCAAAAATGTGTTCTGCGGTTGTCTTGCGGCTGTCATGCGACCATTATCTTGCCGTCGTATCACCGCACGTGAACTCTAATTATTGACGCCCGCAGTAAAACATTGTTCATGCTTAAAATTATGATACACATTTTAAAATTTTGAATAAATATATGTTTTTCCCAAAAATAATGTAAGTGAAAATTTTAAATAATTGTTCGTATTTAAAATTAAGTATTTCCTTTTATATGTGGTCACTCTGAAAAGGTTGTCGTATTTTTTCATAGACAATGTAATTTCCATAAAAATCGATCAATTAACCCTTCAATTTACCGATTTTCACCTTGTATTCATTATGATTTCGAATAACATTTATAAATGAATTGATTAAAAATCGGCAAATTCAAATTGAGATATCTAAAAATATATACACGGAGATATTTTCAGGAAATGTAGTTGAAAGTGTGTACTTTCAGGTGCATTGTTCGGTTTTGCGTCAAAATGCGCCATTTTGAAAACATTGCAACTTGAAAATAGGCTCAAAATCACTTAAAAATGGTTATAACTCCTAAATAAAGGCTCCAAACATTTTGCTGTTTTCGGCAAAGATATGTAATTTTATGTCATAAACAACTCATGTCATAAGAACATAGTAGGCCGCTAAAACGCTAACATTTTAAGTTATCACAAAAAAGTGCTTTTTGGACCATTTTTGAAAAACTGGCGTATATCTCGAGTAGATTAAGAACTACAAATTTGGCGCCTTGGACCAACCTTCATGAATTTTTCTCCTCTACAACTTTGCCCAAGACACCAAAGCCCTACAACGTCATCCAACAAAGTTAATTATGGTTGACACCCTGGAAGGTCGTCACCCTGTATGTCAATAACTTCAAAAGATAGCCCTTATCAAGTTCAACAACTCTTCCGAAGACACCATTTGGCTAGGACGTCAAATAAAAGAGTTATCAATTTATTCCACTTAATTTTGCCATTCCAAACACTGTGCAATGGCCACTCCGGGTGTGGCCAATCCTATCAAAATGGCCATTTTCATCACCAGTATCAAAAACCATGAATTTTGACACCCATATTGCCCCAAGTCGTATGATTCGATAAATGTCCCCCGGTAGAACCTTCCCTCAGGGCCATGACCACTCCGGGTGTGGCCAATCCTGTCAAAACGGCCATTTTCATCACCAGTATCAAAACCATGAATTTTGATACCCATATTGCCCAAGTCGTATGGTTCGATAAATGTCCCCGGTAGAACCTTCCCTCAGGGCCATGGCCACTCCGGGTGTGGCTAATCCTATCAAAATGGCCATTTTCATCACCAGTATCAAAACCATGAATTTTGATACCCATATTGCCCAAGTCGTATGGTTCAATAAATGTCCCCCCGGTAGAACCTTCCTTCAGGGCCATGGCCACTCCGGGTGTGGCCAATCCTATCAAAATGGCCATTTTCATCACCAGTATCAAAAACCATGAATTTTGATACCCATATTGCCCCAAGTCGTATGGTTCAATAAATGTCCCCGGTAGAACCTTCCTCAGGGCCATGGCCACTCGGTGTGGCCAATATCCTACAGTTTGGTCCCAACCCCATTGCCTTGAATCATTCTGGTTTCCGAGTGACCTTTCTAACAATGTTCTTTAGAACAGAATTCCTCCCAAGGTGGTGAACAACCTGTGTCTTTCAATGTGTGTATGTGTGTGTGAGCAATAAAATTACCACCGTCGATCCGTCTCTGACGGATTTTCGGTCAAAACTAACTGTTCAGAGGCTATCTGTTAGCTTATATAGCTCGCATGAAATGTGGCAATAATGGTGCAACATTCTGGCGTGACAGTTCCAAGAAAGCAGGAGACGAGGCAAAATTTGCACCATGTTGCCACATTTCATGCGAGCTATATAAGCTAACAGATAGCCTCTGAACAGTTAGTTTTGACCGAAAATCCGTCAGAGACGGATCGACGGTGGTAATTTTATTGCTCACACACACATACACACATTGAAAGACACAGGTTGTGCACCAACTAGGGAGGAATTCTGTTCTAACGAATATTGTTAGATCGGACACTCAAAAACCAGAATGATTTCAGGCAATGGGGTTGGGACCAAACTGGTAGGATATTGGCCACACCCGGAGTGGCCATGGCCCTGAGGGAAGGTTCTACCGGGGGGACATTTATCGAACCATACGACTTAGGGCAATATGGGTATCAATATTCATGGTTTTTGATACTGGTGATGAAAATGGCCATTTTGACAGGATTGGCCACACCTGGAGTGGCTATGGCCCTGAGGGAAGGTTCTACCGGGGGACATTTATTGAACCATACGACTTGGGGCAATATGGGTATCAAAATTCATGGTTTTTGATCCTGGTGATGAAAATTGCCATTTTGACAGGATTGGCCACACCCGGAGTTGCCATGGCCCTGAGGGAAGGTTCTACCGGTGCCATTGATTGAATAAATTTAATTAGAATTAATTAATCAGGATTTAATAAATAGGCAAAGAATTAAAAAATATAAATAAAAATAGCATGATTTTAAGAGTTTTGTACAAAGTTCTTTGTCATATTGGTCATTTAGAACATAACCACCTGCACCTTTTTTTTTCAAACCGTCAACTCTATCGACATGTCTGGATTACAGTTTGAATTACAGACAGCAATTTTGATTGCACCTCATTCTCCAAATTTGGAAATTATTGTGTCAATTTTGTTATAGAGCAATTCCAGCTCAAATCAGGAATTTCTCAGATACTTTTGTACCCGACTCTCTCCGATTTCAATGAAACTTTGTAGACATGTTACCCTTGGCCTTTATAAGCCATTTTTGTGTATATGGAGCCAATTGTACTCGAAAATAACATTTGAGAAGGGCGTAAGGTATTTAAAAAAAATGTAATTTAAAAATCACGGTGCACTTTATGAAATTTCACTTAAGTATTTTTCTTTTCCTGTTTTTAAACTTTTGCATTGCAATATATCAGCAACTAAGGGTCGTATCAACAAAATTCAAAAAGGCAAAATATTGAGAATTTTCTCAGCTTTTCAAAAATATTTTTTTCAAAAGTGGGCAAACATGTGCACTAATTAAAAAAAATGAAAAACTGCGACTATTATCAAAAAAGTCACCTGAAAATGGATTTAACTTGAAAGCGGTGCACTTTATCAAAATTTTACTAGAGTACTTTTTGATTGCAAATTTGATTTTACATCGAAAAATGAAGTTGAAAAATTTTTGCGACCATTTTTTCTATTTTTTGAAAAAATCAGTACTGATTCAAAAATTCATAACTCGCTCAAAAAAATTTTGCACAACCTGGAAATTTCTGAAAAGTTGGCATTTGATGTCCTCTAAAACATATAAAAAAAAAATAAAAATTGTGTTTTTTTGCAAATCAAGTTTAGTGACAAAAATTTAAATAAAAATCACCAAAAAAAATTTTTACCGTGAATCATTTTTTTTCAGTGTAGTCCATATCCATACCTACAACTTTGCCGAAGACACCAAATCGATCAAAAAATTCCTTCAAAAGATACATATTTTTGAATTTTCATACATCATTTTTGTATGGCCAGCTGCCAAATTTGTATGGAAAATTATATGGACAAACAAATGATGCAAAATGGCTTTTTGGGCATATCGAAGGCACCAAAAAAGTTTCAGTCGGATTAAAAAATACAAAAAAATCGAATGACCGAAATCTTAGAGAACTGCTTTAAATTATTCATACTGTATATAAAGATCGACGACAAATATACTTAAAAAAAAAAAAACAAAATGAGTTAAGAAATCGAGATGCAAAATTATATTTTTTTATAAACTTCAATATTAAAAAAATAAAAATAAAAATAACGAATTGAAAATCGAATCCAATCTATATTTTCCAAAAAAATGTGTGTGATTTCAAACCTTTTACATTTTTTTTATATAAAATCTGGAGCAACATTTGAAAAGGGCACATAAGCATTTTAAAACAGGAACTAATTTGCAAATTCCGAGACAACAGGTGACTGTATAGCTGGGGAGGTCAGCTTTGGTTTAACATCTTGAAATTTGTGAAAAAGTTAAAGCTAGCCTTAGAATTAGCAAAATAGTTCAATCTGCCAAAATGCTTATTTGCCCTTTTCTCGTGTTGCTCCATAAATATTTAATTTTTGGTTGAAAAATGACATCGTTTCCATAAATTTTTTGATTACAAGACAACGCCATATAAAAAAATGTTGATTTTTTTATATTGTTGTGATGAGAAAATTAACCATTATATGATTCAAAATAAAAATAAATCCGACCTGGGTAATTCTCTACCAACTCACACGAAATCGGGAAAAGTTGCCCCGACCCCTCTTCGATTTGCGTGAAACTTTGTCCTAAGGGGTAACTTTTGTCCCTGATCACGAATCCGAGGTCCGTTTTTTGATATCTCGTGACGGAGGGGCGGTACGACCCCTTCCATTTTTGAACTTGCGAAAAAGAGGTGTTTTTCAATAATTTGCAGCCTGAAACGGTGATGAGATAGAAATTTGGAGTCAAAGGGACTTTTATGTAAAATTAGACGCCCGATTTGATGACGTACTCAGAATTCCGAAAAAACGTATTTTTCATCGAAAAAAACACCAAAAAAGTTTTAAAAATTCTCCCATTTTCCGTTACTCGACTGTAAAATTTTTTGGAACATGTCATTTTATGGGAAATTTAATGTTCTTTTCGAATCTATATTAACCCAGAAGGGTCATTTTTTCATTTAGAACAAAAATTTTCATTTTAAAATTTCATGTTTTTTCTAACTTTGCAGGGTTATTTTTAAGAGTGTAACAATGCTCTACAAAGATGAAGAGCAGACAATTACAAAAAATTTGATGTATAGACATAAGGGGTTTGCTTGTAAACATCACGAGTTATCGCGATTTTACGAACAAAAGTTTTGAAAAAGTTACTTTTTGCGTTTCTATTTGTTTCGTCGTCCGTGTCTGTCGCGGGTGACCATGAATGGCCATGATCGATGACGACCAACTTTTGCAAAACTTTTTTTCGTAAAATTGCGATAACTCTTGATGTTTTTAAGCAAACTCCTTATGTCTATATATCAAAATTTTTGTAATTGTCTGCTCTACAACTTTGTAGAACATTGTTACACTCTAAAAAATAACCCTGATAAGTTAGAAAAAATACAAAATTTTAAAATGAAAAATTTTGTTATAATAAAAAAATGACCCTTCTGGGTCAATGTAGATTCGAAAATTACATTAAATTTCCCATAAAATGACATGTTCCAAAATTTTTTACAGTCGAGTAACGGAAAATGGGAGAATTTTTAAAACTTTTTTAGTGTTTTTTCGATGAAAATTACGTTTTTTCGGAATTCTGAGTACGCCATCAAATCGGGCGTCTAATTTTACATAAAAGTCCCTTGACACCAAATTTCTATCTCATCACCGTTTCCGGCTGCAAATTATTGAAAAACATGTTCAAAAATGGAAGGGGTCGTACCGCCCCTCCGTCACGAGATATCAAAAAACGGACCTCGGATTCGTGATCAGGGACAAAAGTTACCCCTTAGGACAAAGTTTCATGCAAACCGAAGAGGGGTCGAGGCAACTGCTGTGTGAGTTGGCGGAGAATTACCCACCTACTGATATTTTTTAAAATTACATATCTCAATATTTCCTTTATAAAAATCATGGCTCACTTATGAATGTTATTTGGAATACTAGTTGACAAATCTGATTTCTTTTCAACATTAACCAAATATTATTTTCTTTAGAAAAACAAGATATTTGAATTATTTATTGATACAAATAAAAAGCACAATTTTCTACCAAACGGGGAGGACACAAGTTCAAGATAGATGAATCAACAGAGGTTACAGATATTTTTCAAAACAAAAAAACGAAGAAATTCACATAAGGATAACAAAAAATAGCTCAAAACAACTTTGAGTTCCCTCAGATGATCCCAATATTCAGCTGAAGATTGCTTGCAGTAACTACCACATCGAATTGAGCTGTGCGTGGTCAAGATTCATCTCGGGAGGGTTAATGATGGCTGCTGGCCATGGTCAGTCGTGTGTAGGACCATTTATCGGTCCCCGAGAAGCGGACCAAACGGGACACGCAACAGTCCATCAGACTATTTATGGAAGGTTGCTGCTGCTGCTGCTGCTTGATGGTTTCTTTTCCCATAAGGCACAAACAGAAACATCTCGTCGAACTAAACGGCCAGATGGCTGCTGACACTGATCTTGTGAATAAGAACGATTAAATGAAAATTTCCAACTGATTCGAGATGATTGTGGAAAATGTGCGAATGAGGTGATCTAAAAATCTCATGTTTCAAATTCACTGTCTGCTTGAAAAGCTTCTCAAAAGTTTCTAACCAGCAAACCACCATCAACCAGTAACCTAAAATTGAAGCACTACACGGCGTGTTCGCTCAATTAATAAACAAAAATTTCAACGCGTGTGCGAGTCCAACCACCGACCATGTTTAATTGCTGGTTCACCGCAGAAACCACAAATTACACCGGATCATGGACGGCAAAACCAGTTTCAAGCGCTGCTCTGGGTCGCCGGCGCAAGGTCCGCCAACGCCACATCAGAATTATGCTCCATGTTATTACAAATTCGGAGAAAAAAGGCTACATCGGCCGGGGCTGGTTGAGCATCAGGCTCAAATAGGAGAGGCTGGGGCGATGTTCCAAAGCCCATGTGAACTCATTACAGTTGTTTACCCAATCTCTCCTCACAAAAATTAAGTAGTCTGGGGTCACGCTACATTATGCCAACCTTCTCTAGAGTATGCAAAACTGTTCATCGGCAGTGTCAATTATTATTACATACACGTGGTTCAGCTACCGGCCTTCGACTTCCATTAGGTGAGGGGGTCTCCGAAATTAAATTAAGAGCCCTACGGAACATAACGATGATCCAATTTGGAGGTTTGTTTTGCTTGGTCGTGGAGAGGAAAAGCTTTTATGCCATATTTTCCATTTAATGAGAGGAAAAAGCTTCAAGATTTAAGCTTTATTACATAAGCCGTCATAAGCCCTGTTTTTTTCTCCTTCAAAGGTAAATGGGAGGGAAATTGAGCGGAAAATGACGATCTAAAGTGCTTGGAATGCTAAATAATTGATAAACAATATTTTTTCCTTCGCCAGGGGCCAACTGCACCACTATATAGTGCTGCACCAGGAATCTGGTGTGTAGGACGGAACAGCCGGCAGCTTGATTTCCTTGATGGCGCTCAATGTTTCTGATGGGACGGAGGATGTCGGAGGGAAATGAAAAATGTCAAGAATGCAAAAGTGTCTGAGAAAGACCTGGCTAGAGATGATCAAAAGGTTTTTTTATATTTGTTTACTTATTTTTTCTACACACACATGTGTTTCAATAAAACATTTTTACAGCTACGCAGTGAAACTGTTTTTTTTTTGTCATTCTCGAATGACGAAATGGCCAACTTACTAAAACTAAACCAGTACTGAAAAGTATTTTTTGCAATTCCGTCGTGAAACTACTTACTTTTCCTGTCATTCTTGAACGACGAAATAGCCTACTTTTCTGTATCAAAAATAACGGAATCGAAAAGCAACACTTTTCAAATAAATGCTGAAAAGTTCTACTTTTCAGCACTCAAATGGGTACTGAAAAGTTCAACTTTTCAGCACTTGTTTCGAAAAGTAACACTTTTCAACATTTTTGATTTAAACGATTTATTGACAAAATACATGAAAATTTGACTCGAAATTTCATTCAGTATGTGTTTTTGGAATTGCAAAAAATGTTGTATGGAACTTGTTGCAAAAGTTGATTTCTACAGCACTCTTCGTATTTATCCAACTCGGTGAACTTCGTTGGATAAATGTACGACTCGTGCTGAAAAAATCCTCTTTTTGCAACTTGTTGCATAAACTACTAATTCAGTATCCTTTTGAGTGCTGAAAAGTTCATATTTTCAGCACTTTTATCAAAAAGTAATACTTTTCGATACTGTTTTGGAGTTTGACACATATCTTGACGGCATATAGGGGAAATTTTCGTATGTTTGGCAGGTTAAGCTCTCGCTCCTAACTCCATACAATTTGCTGAACAGCTAATTTTGCAAAACTTTTGATAGAAACTTGCTTGCTTACTTCTTATTGAGCTATTTGTCACTCGATTTCAGTTGAAAACGCTTTTAATTAGCTTTAATTGAATGTCAAAGTTCTGACCTGCCAACATTAGAGGCAAGCTGGAATTAGATGCTTTTCCCCTACATACATTCAAGCGGTAAAAACGTAACACTGAAAATATCGATTATATGGTTTTTTACCGAAAATTCAAAAAAACGTAGTGTTATACTCCTTGCAACATGCAAGTGTTCGTTATTTTTGGTGACGAATTTCATAAATTACTTTATAGAGTTGTATGTAATGTTTTTTTTTTAATTTATACAGAATTTCAAATATCTTTCATCGACCTTTTTTTTGCAAATTTTGCCCCTAACTTACTTGATATGGCCAGTGGTCCTCAGCCAACTGAGCCTTGCGAACCGATTTGGTATATTTTCATAGTATCTACTCAGAAAAAAAATCATGGTAATATTACATCTGGGAAGGGGTACATCTTCTATGTCAGAAAAATGTTTAGTTTTTCCTCTGAAAATGTGTAATGTTACCACTTTCTGGTGTAATCTAACTTTTTCAGTCTAAATTGAGGTAAAATTACATCATAAAAGAGGTAATATTAAACCTTTCAAAATTACAGCTTCCAAATTTACATTATTTTTTATTGTGTTTTGCTGCATAAGAAACATAAAAAATATTTCTTAAACATTTAAAAATGTAATCATTAAAAAGTTTAATCGAAAACGAACATTCTATTTATTTTTATTTCAATTTTACTTAAAATTCAAATGCAATAAAATATATGAAAATTAAAATAAGTCCAAAATAACAACGTTCAACATTTTCTGAGCAATAAATTAATTTTCATTCGATTAGAAATTTAGCCCAATTACAAAAAGGCTTCTAAGATTTTGAGAAAGATGTTCGTTTGTTTTGCAAACATTTAGCTTGATTAATTCTGCAATTGCTCTCAATATTTTTTTCAAATTTTCCATGAATATATTAATTTCTCGATTAAATAAAAAGTTTACATGGTTCAATGTTTGCTTGGATAAACAGATTAAGCTGTATTTAAAAAGTGTTATTGTAATATAGGATTGATTTTTTTTTAAATTTTTTGCTTTTTTTCTTTCATTTAGTAGATAATTTTTGCTTTATCTTTATTTAGCAAAGCAGTCAAAGTATAGGGGGTTACATACATGTAGATTATCACAAAAAAATCAAATTGCAGATGCACAAAGCGAACTGTCAAACTTTGTAAGCGTTTTCCTCTAAACACAGAGTGAGCAACTCTCTACGAAATCGGCCGATTTCGACCATTTTTATTTTTTGTGTCATTGGTTCACTCATACAAGTCTCCATACAATTTAGGCTGCTGTTCATACAAAAATGGTACGTAAATACTCCAACAGCTGTAACTTTTGAGTGAATTTTCTGATCAATTTGGTGCCTTCGGCAAAGTTGATGTGTCTTTGGTATTGTTGAGGACTATTGAGAAAAAAATAGGCACACGGAAACAAATTGCACATTTTTAAACAACTTTTTTTTTACAAAAACTCAATTTCCCAAATACGTATTTTTTTGATTTTCGAGACTTTTTGATATGTTTTAGAGGACAAAAACCCGCAACTTTTGAGCCATAGAAAAATATGGTCAAAAAATCTGCCAGCGAGTCATGAATTTTTGAAAAAAGTGGTTTTTTGAAAAAAAAATCGAAATTTCACGCAAAAAAAAAATTGACGTAATTTTTTAATGTAAAATTAAATTTCCGATCCAAAAGTACTTCACAGATTTTTTGATAAAGGGCTCTGTTTTCAAGATATAGCCACCGAAAGTTTGATTTTAGCGAAATATTTGCATTTTTTCGATTTTTAAAAATAGTGACCATGAGTGACCGTTTCTTAAAGTATTTTTTTCAAAAAATTCAGAAAATTTGCTATAAAATTGTCTAAGAGACATTGACGATTGGATCTCGGGTTGCTGAGATAAAACTTCTTAAAGAAAAATAAACACGAAAATTGAAGATTTCTAAGCCTCACTAAAACAACCCACAATTTTCTAATGTCGATATCTCAGCAACTAATGGACCGATTTTCAATGTTAAAACATGAAACTTTCGATCTTTTCGATAAAAATATTTTGGAAATTTTTAAATCAAGACTAACATTTTAAAAGGGCCAAATATTGAATAATACGGCCATTTAAAATGTTAGTCTAGTTTTTTTTTTCAAAATAATTTTTCGAAAAGATCGCAAAATTTTACGAATGTTTCATGTTTTAACATTTTAAATCGTACTATTAGTTGCTGAGATATCAACGTTACAACATGGTGGGTTGTTTTGGTGAGACTTAGAAAACTTCAATTTTTGTGTTTCTTTTCCTTAAAACGGTTGTATCCCAGCAAACCGAGGTCCAATCTTCAATGTCTCTTAGACAATTTGATTGCAAATTTTTTGAACTTTTTAAAAAATATGTTTAGAAATGGTCACTCATGGTAACCACTTTTAAAAATCGAAAAATTGCAAATATTTCTCTAAAATCAAACTTTCGTTGGATATATCTTGAAAACAGAGCCTTTTATCAAAAAATCTGTAAAGTACTTTTCGATTGCAAATTCAATTTTACATTAAAAAACTACGTCAATTTTGTTTTTGCATGAAATTTCATTTTTTTTTTTCAAAAAACTACTATTTTTTCAAAAAATCATAACTCGGCGGCAGATTTTTTGACCATGTTTCTCTATAGCTTAAAAGTTGAGGGTTTTTGTCCCTTAAAACATATCAAAAAATCTCGAAAATCAAAAAAATATTTTGGGAAATTGAGTTTTTGTATGATTTTTTAATGCTGATGTGTTCATGGAACCTTTTTGTATTACTATGAAACCACTACTTTTGAGATGTTATCGTTCTTTCAAATCTGTATTCCTGGACTTATTGGAGGTCCTCCAGAACATCCCAAAGATTGTCCATAGAGTTTGTAGTTATGCCAAAGGAATGTCACTGAACACCATGTTACGAAATCTTGTTCTTACGGCGGTAGAATCCATGATCATTCTTTCCGGACACTTGAGTCCTCCACAAAATATCCAAATAGTAAAGATTTTTGTTTTGTTTTAGGAGTCTTAAACCCACTACAACAGGCTTGTATGATACGGAAAATAAAAGATCTTATTTGATTATTTCAACTTATCTTACATATCTCAATGTAACTTAACCGAGTCGCTAATGGACATGTTGATCATCTTTCCAACTTTACACTACGCACACACAACCCCTCCACAATTTGCACGTACTTTGGCACTAAACCCACTTGATTATTACCGGCAATCTTCTGATTTGTTGAATATGAACGCACGCAGCAAACACACCAACCTCCTATGGCCGTGAGCATCTCTATCGAGACCACCTCCACTACACTGGCCACGGCCAGTCGACGCGACACGGCGTGCGGGGGCTTTCCGATTCAATGTTGCTGCCTCGAACGCGAGCTCTCGCCTGCATATTATTTATGGAAATCCATCCTGGCCCGGTCTACTCGGGGCTTACTCTCAGTCTGGCGCATTATTGAGTGTTACACACGTGCACGGAAAATTAAATTTTTGAGGATAAATATTTAAAAATGATGTGAACAGTTTCAAAATTAAGAACCTCTAACATGAATGCACATAGACCTAGAACTCAAAACTTCAAGGTCGCCATCGTCGGTGTTCAATGTCGAACCATGCTGGGCGGTAGATAAAATTAACGTAATAATCTCACTGCAATCAGGCTGCTTGGCGGGACGCACGTACGTACTCGAAGCAGCTTTTCGAAAATCCCCGGCTCTGATCAACTTCAAACTCCAGCCACAACGCAACGCAACGGTAGTGGCTCAGTTGATGAAGTTGATGACGCGGACGGGGCTTTGTGTGTGTGTGTGTGGTTTGGACACGTGGGTGGATATGGTTACCGGACTGGATGGTAGATTATATTGTTTATGAGCTTTGATCCGGCAGACGGCGATACCGGTTTTGGGTCGAACGCGTCCACGGGAGTTGCAGTGAGTGGACGTGGTGGTGTGCGGTTTTGTTCTGAGCATTGTTCAATGTGAATAAAATTGATTGTTCAAGCTGCTGTTATGATATCATTTCTTGTTTTACATAGAAAAGTTCTACACCTAATTTTTTGCGTAATAATACCTTTCTCTGGTATTAATACCAAATTTTGGTATTCCTGAAAAAAAAAAACGGAATCGACGTAACATCTTATAATGTGGCCCTCTTAAACCTTGCGGTTTCGTCAACGGATCCACAGGTGTGTATCGTTCTTTTTGCGACAAGACTCCGCCTCCCGGGTCTCCTAAGTGTGAAGGTATGGCACGGGGAGAGGGCACCGAATACCTATATTTTACACTTAGAATTTTTTGCGTCCGCCTCGGGATTCGAACCAGCGACCTCTGGATTGGTATTCCTGAACCCTTGGAAATTTGTCTTAAGGATTATGCAAGAGCAAAACGTGCTATCATACCAATTTAAGGTATTGTTTTGATATTGCAAAATTGCAGAATTTGTCAATAGTCGGACACCACATTTTGGTATTCTTTTGGTATTACAGTATTTTATCAAATTCCTCTAAAACTGTGGGAAATTTATGACCAATTTTGACAACATAATTAATGCTTTAACCATTTTTGATATACCCCCTGGATGGCACATTTTGGTATTATTTTGGTATTATTTAAGTGTTTCATCAAATTCCTCTGGAGTTATGGGATTTTTTTTATAATTTTGACGAGATAATTAATTTTGCGCTAAAATGACTTGAAACCCAAAAATATTAAAGCTGATTTTCAAATTTTTTGATATGACCACTAAGATTTTTTTTAAATCGTTGAAATTTCTTTAAGTCAAATACTTTGAAAAACGAGTCAATCGACAGATAATTGAATTTTGGTGAATTTCAATCTAGTTTCATTTTAATAACACTTATTTTTCAATCTTGTTATTTTTCAGAAGCTTTAAGAACTTCAAGCACAGGCCGTTCATCAATGACAAATGCATTCGATGTGGCGATCATTTCCGTTTTTTTCACTAACTGCAACCGCTGCTTTAAAAATAAAACATCCCCTTCCAAATCCCCACGGGACTGTATGGGCGTTCTTAGATATTTTTGGTTGTACCGGGCAGCAATCAAATTGTCTAAGTATATTGAATTGAACATTGTGGCACACCCTACAGCGTACAGCGTGGTGCAGACCCGTTATGCTATGCTATGCTTACTGCAACCGCTGCTTTAAAAATGGTACGAAAATACCAAATTTTGGTATTACTTGTGCGTGCAAATACCTGCGATCAAATTGTGCTCTTGGTTGCCCAGTAATAGATGGTAAAACACCATGGAATCATACCAAAATCATGTATGTGGAAGACCACAGGAATACCAAAATCTGATTTTCCAAGGGCGTGGAAATACCTACAAAAGGCAATACCAAGTTTTGGTTTTCAAGCAATGTTCAAAAATCCAGAAGACCTCAACTTGGTATTGAAATGGTTTTACATATTTTGAGGTATTATTTTACCCTTGGAATAACATGGTTTGGTATTGTTGTGCCCTTCCACATACAAGACTTTGGTATGATTTTATGGTATTTTACCATCAATTACTGGGCAACCAAGGGCACATTTTAGCCCCTGTTATTCGCCCAAGTAATACTCAAATTTCGTATTCCCTTGTTATTTACCCTTGCTCGAGATAACGTCTGAACCGTTTTTGAATGCAATTCGATTAAATCGATGAAAATATGAGATTATTATTATTATTTTCATTATTATTATAATTATAAATAATGGCCTTAAAATTGAGATATTAGAAGTACATATCCCCAATTTAAAAAAAAAATCATTACTTGGGCAAAAATATGTTCAACTCTCTGTACCATAGATCAAAAAATTAAATTTTTCCTCATACTAAACATGAAAAATATATATATACAGCTATTCCATTTGAAAAGAGCCTAAACCGAAAAAAAAGATCTCCGATAGGGCTCAAAATTTTTCTGGGGGTTCCTTGGCCAAAATAATTAGACCCATACTTTTTTTACCATTAGGGTGACCTACATCGTGCTAGGGTGATTTGAAAAATGTCAATTTTAGTCATTTTTCGCAAAAACCACTTTTTTCAAAAATCATATCTTCGCGTCATTTCATCCGATTTCAGTTGTCTTAGATGCAAAAGAAAGGTGATTATTTCAGAAAAAATAGTAAAAAATATCAAAAAGTCCAGCTAAACATTTGAAAAAGTCGTATGAAAACTTAAAATGGATAATTTTTTCTATCGGATTCCTCGTAAAATTTCACATGCCATAGAGCAATTCCAGCTCAAATCAGGATTTTTTCTGGTACTTTTTTACTCTCCGATTTCAATGAAACTTTGTAGACATGTTATCCTAGGCCTATATACGCCATTTGTGTGTATATGGAGCCAATTGTACTCGAAAATAACATTTGAGAAGGGCGTATGTAATTTTTTTCAGTATTTCGCAATTTAAACGGGCCTTCTGAAAAAAATACACTGAAACAAAAATACTCATCACTTCTATGCGATTAAGCATAAAAATTTAATTGTGGTGCTTTTGTACCCGACCAACTTTGTGAAACTTTGTAAACATGTTATCCTAGGCCTATATAAGCCATTTTTGTGTATATGGAGCCAATTGTACTCGAATACAACATTTGAGGAGGGCGTATGTTATTTAAATATTTTTGTATTTTGCAATTTAAAAATAACTGTATCTCGAAGCCGTTGCATCTTATCAAAAAGTGGTCAAAGACAAACTTGTAAGATATTCGACAGGCCTTCTGAAAAAAATACACTGAAACAAAAATACTACAAAAGGCAATACCAAGTTTTGGTATTCAAGCAATGTTCAAAATTTTTGAGGAAATAGCCTAAGATGTTACAAAAAGACAAAAACAATGCAGGATGCTATGTCTCTCTTAAAAAATTACAAAAATCATTTACTTAAACTGTTTTTTTATAAAGTGGTCTTAACGTCCAAATTTTCTTAAAGCAAACACGAGAGTCGATTCTCCGGACAATTTTACATAAATGTCTCCATATTGACCATTGTTCTATCTCCAATCCTTGGGAAGATACAGCGGTTTAGAAATAAAAATGTCGAAAAATAGGGTTTTGGTGATTTTTGGCAATTTCTATATGCCAGAATTGATTTTGCAGTCTCGTAAATATTTTTACCGGAAAGCTCATCCAATTTCTAATAATATTTCCTTTGACAGCTTTTCAATTTGACTTGTAAAAATGTTTACGAGACTGAAAAATCAATCTTGTCTTAAAGAAACTGCAAAAACCATAAAAAACCCTATTTTTTACACAAAAATGGCTTTTATAAAGTAAAAACTGAGTTTTTCGAAACGCCACGCGCAAAAACAGAAAAAAGAGGAAAACGAGACAAAATCATCATTTTTCACTAAAACTGCGATAACTTTAAAATTTCAGTGATTACGCGACCTATACATGTGGCGTCTTTAAATTACAAAAATTTTAAAAACATGTATGCAAAATTTAAACTTAAAAACATAAATGAGATTTCTTATGGTTGAACGTAGTTGCTCATAGAGAATTAAAAAACAAGCCGAAAAATACAAATTCTACACCCAAAACTGGCAGCGCTAGTCCGAGAGAATGGTGGTCTCGAGTCGAGAGAATAGTGGTACCATTCACGGACGCAGAGAACATAGCTCGAGATGGGCGATAGAACTATTCTCTCGAGGTTCATTTGCAAAAAAGTTCATCCGTCAAACAAAAAACCAAAAGTGTCGACAACGGGAATCGAACCAGAGACCTTTGACAAACCAATCCAATGACTTAGCTGCCTCGGCCACCACAGCTTGGTGACCATGGAGAAGTCAGAAGTCGATGTATGACACTTGTTGGAGATTTATTGATTCAACTAACGAATGAACTCATTTGTTATGATGGTGTGAGTTGGTACCATTATTCTATCGATTTTGGCACTGAGCCCTCAATAAATTTTGAGAGAACGATTATCTCGATTCTGAATTTTGGGTGTAGAGAACTATTTATTTCAAACTATTAGTAAAAAATCGGTTAACCTTGTCGTTTTTTTTTACCGAAAAATGGTTGTTCGATAAAAAATACACAGAAAAAAATTGTGTAAATTTGGAAGCTTTAATTTTGGAAGGTTGAATATTACTCCTTTTATGATGTAATTTTACCTCAATTAAGACTGAAAAAGTGACATTACACCAGAAAAGTGGTAAAAATACACATTTTCAGAGGTAAAATTACACATTTTTTCTGACATAAAAGATGTACCCCTTCCCAGATGTAATATTACCATGATTTTTTTTTCTGTGTAGTCAACTTTAGTAAGTTTGGACCTAAATAAGTAATTTTCAGGTTAGAAAATTGTTATGCACTTTAAATTGATGTAAACATTAAATAAACTAACAATCGACAAAAAAAAAAACTCTTGAAGAAATTTAATATTGCCAATATATTGAATGGTATTGATAATTTATAATAAAATTTTTAATTTTTAATTTAAAAATCACTGCAAATAAAACAAGGCCAAACATTTTGTTTGATGTGTGGCTGAGTGGCTCGTTTGCAATTTTTAATAACTTTTAGCGGTTATCTGAACAAAGGTGAAAATAAAAGCTATAAAACAGCTTTTTCAAAGTATTTAAAAAAACCACATGAAAATGTAATGTTTGTAATTCAAAAAAAAATATATCATCCTATAATCAAATTTCGCTGCACAAACACCCTGCCACAACGATGTTGTTATCCCCGGGGGACATAATTAAGGTTCGAGGCACAACAACCACGTGCGCTCGTGATTGCGGGAGGGAGCCGTGTTCTCGTTGAGCAGTTAATCAAGCGGAGCGAGAGCACTTTGTAAGGCCCCGGCTCAATGCATTTTCATCACCGTCAGCTGATTGATAAATGTGTCCGGGCTCGCATGTGGCGGTGGCTCATATCAGATTGCATGTTTTTTTTTTCTTCTTTTCTATATGGCTTTTCACGCCTTTAGTCCTGGTGGAACAATGTCAACCAGAGGAAGAGAGAGAGTTTTTTTTTTGTTGGAATATTCAGGACTTTAGGATCGAGAGAGCGGTATCAGGTGACTGATTGAAATTGATTGGAATTGAATGAAGTTCAGTTAGTTAATCAATTTTCGGGGTTCCATTTTTGAGTAACAGTATTTTAGCACAATGCTTTGAATGTTTGCACAAAATATAAAAGTGACTCTACCGGAGTTGAAAAAACCAAGGAATTCCAGGAATACGATGATTTACTGAGGATATATCAATTTGAAACTGGTAATTACCTGAAACGAGAGTGAAAAGAAGAAAAAAGTTTAATTTGAGTCCCATATTTTACAAGCAAAAATGTCTTGTAGATGCTTTGTAAAACATGAAGATTTATTTTGCGAGTGTAATTTATGAACCTTTTTCATGCGCAATTATCGCAGATTTAGTACCCATTAACTAGAATGCTTGAAATGCCAAAATTCTTTTTCAAGCGTTTCTTGCCTTGAAACGAAATTCTCCAGCTTGAATTTTCTGCCACTGTATACAAATTAAACATTCTCTTGCAATCTCGGTCAAAATCTACTTTTATCAGAGCAACAGAATTAAATCAAACGAATCTGTCCTTTCAGCATTTCTTTTGACTCCCCATTTTCGTCGGTTCTTTAAGGAAAAGTTTCCTTTATGCAAATTACTTCTTCTTTGGGAAAAAACCTCCCCTTACTTACCTTCCTTTCATTGGCAAATGAAAGCAAGTTAAAATGCTCAAGAGAAAAATGACCGATATTTTTCAAAACCATCCCTCTCTAGACTGAAACCGAAGAATTTGGTCATTCTTCTTCGAACTTTTCTTGGAAAAACAAAAAGTCTAGAGAAAAATTTCAAAATTGCATTCCATCAAGCAAAGTGTGGAATGTTGCCCTTTTCAGAACGAGCCCCCTCTCGAAGCCTCGTCGAAGGGGTCCGTCCTGCTGGGGATGACATGGCTGAGAAAGGAAGAAGCAGCACGGAAGGTTTCCATATTAAAATATCCAATTACCCGGGCGCGTTAACGAGCCGGAAATTGCACGTAACGACTTTTGCCCGGGCGTGTCACGTGGTGGGGTGGGGTTCTACGGGGAAAGTGATACTAAGGATGTGGACTAATCGCTGATGGGAAAAACGGAAATAGTGTTGGTTTGCGTAATTTGAGCTAAAATTTAATGATTCGTAGAGATTTTGTGAGATTCCAAAATTACAGCTTAATTGATAATCAAATCTATTGTGTCGTAGATTAGGGTAAGTGAAATTTCACGATTTCGCGGACAGCGTGAAATCCGCGAAATTTGTTTTTTTCCGCGAAATCCCGTGAAATTTAATGTTTGTGTGAAACTGTAACGATTTTTCTCAAAATATTTTATTAAACTCAAATAGGAATGAAAGTAATCTTAAGAACTACAGTAGAATTTAGCGAGTGAATACCCTTGTTAAATTACTAATAGAGGGGTAATGAAGTTTGATGATTTCGCGGACGGTGTGAAATTCTTGAAATTTATCCATTTTCAGATTTTCTATTTGTTTTTCAAATAAGATCGTAATGAATATTTCTACCACAGAGGTTATTCAGGTAGTTTCGATTGACAAGCTTACTTTGTACCATTTGAAGAATTGTTCAGATTTTTCAGTTTTTTAGAAACTTACTAAATTTAGTGTTATTTCATTCACTATACTAAAAATGTTACTTCTATTTTATTCGAATAGTATATTTTCAAAATTCACAGCACCTAAAAGGACCTAATTAGAGGGTGACGATTGGGAATCCTCGGGAAATCGACCATTTTTGGTGCTCTCGATTCCCGGGAAATTTGGTCGATACTCCCGGGAAATTTTAAACTTATGAATATCGAAGCAAAATTATATAAACGAATCAGAAAAACATTAAAAATATTCTATATTAAAGTTTGAATAAACCAATGCTTCTCTTATCTTCTTATTCAGAAAGCGTAAATTTAAACATCCAATAATTCCAATAACTATAATTGAGAGAACCCAAAATAATGTGGGATCCAAAATTTACCTTAAAGCATACTTAGCAGTTATTTATTGTTTCTTTTCATTTTTTCTAAAAGGGAGAAGCCTTTAAAGGCCTTTTTTGCAATTCCGTCGTGAAACTACTTACTTTTCCTGTCATTCTTGAACGACGAAATAGCCTACTTTTCTGTACCAAAAATAACAGAATCGAATAGCAACACTTTTCAAAATAAATGCTGAAAAGTTCTACTTTTCAACACTGAAATGGGTGCTGAAAAGTTGAACTTTTCAGCACTTGTTTCGAAAAGTAACACTTTTCAAATTTTTTTTGATTCAAACGATTTATTAACAAAAAAAAAAAAAAAATGAAAATTTGACATAAAATTTCACTCAGTGTGTGTTTTTCGGAATTGCAAAAAATGTTGTATGGAACTCGTTCCAAAACTAGTTTTTTTCAGCACTCTTCGTATTTATCTAACTCGGTGAACCTCGTTGGATAATTGTACGACTCGTGCTGAAAAAATCCTCTTTTTGCAACTTGTTGCATAAACTACTATTATCCTCTTTCGTGCATAGCTATCCTCATAATCTAGTTTTTTTTAAATTTTAAGTAAGTTAATTAAATTGCTGTATCAAGGTAATTTTCTTTTCTAAAGTGAATAAGTCATTTTGTGTTTCGCATCAACCTCATTATTAAATTATATAATAATAAAAACTCTGGCAAACTTTGTAAAGCTAATTTCCACCACATGTGAACATTCGGATTTTCCTGACAACTATTTTTCAATGAATATTAACAGTTGACATTAAAAAGGAAAAAACAACTCTAAATTCCTGATTTGAAACGTTATTTAGCATATTGCAAAAATCCCAATGCTAGGAAATGATATAATAGCTATTTTTTACTTCACAAAAATCTAATAACATGTTCATGCAACAATTTTGTGCAACTTCGAAAAATTACTCAGTGCGAATTAAAATTCGTAAACAGTTTCAGACAAAAAAATAAAAGATAGACAAGTAGAAAAACAACATATTTATTACTTTTCTTTATAAATTATTGACACTTTTGACATAGTTAACAAAAAAACTTCCGGGTCCCGGGAATTCCCGGAAAATTGAAAAGTGCAACTCTCGATTCCCGGGAAATTGAAAATCTCGAGAATCGTCACCCTCTAGACCTAATAAAAACAAAAAAAGAAGAAAAATAATTTCAAAAGAAATTAAAATTTTCATGGTTTGATTTAATCAAAATAAAATGGAGAGTATTTTCTATCTTTAAAATCACATTTGAAAAATATTTCAGTTTTTTTTCTGAGTCCTATTTAATTTTTAATCTATTTGATAATGTGAGTGGATGATTTCCGTGGTAGTTGAAAAATACCACCTTTCTTGTTTTCTGTTCTCATTCCACAGTGGTCCAAATCGCAAAATTAAGTGGAAAACGGATTTTCCGAAAAATGGTGTAGTTTTGGAGCTTTGGTGTGTTCAGAAAAGTTTATGCAAATGGAAAGAGGCAACATTTGGTTTGGTTGAAAATTAGGGTGGTTCACTATTAGGGTGATTTTGAAAATCTAACTTTTCAGGAATATTTTTGGGATTTTTTTTGTCTTCTAGTAAGTTGTTGGGCTTGCCAATCCAAGCAACTTTGTCGAAGACACCAACATTTTATTTCGTAATCTACGCCTTCTACGACCAAATAAATAGAAAATATCTAAGCAAATCTTCAAAAATCAGTTTTTTGAATGTGGCAATTCAGGGTTAAGTTTTAGAGAAAAGTGATGTTGGGGGCACTTTTAGAGCTCTAAAAACAAACAATTTTATTTTTTGACAGGTCAATTTGGACTTAAGGGTCAAAAGTTACAGCCATTTTAAGGTAAAATAGATGCAAATTTAAAACTTAAATATCTCGAAAAGGCGCAAGCCAAACTTTAAGCACTAGATTGCATTTGAAAGAGGAGATCAAGCACTACTTACGCTGAAAAAATCCCGGGGGTGTTTTTCTTTAGACTAGAATTTTGCAAATATATGTTTTTACAAATAATTTTGCCCGCTGAATCTGAATCTGCCCTCAGAATTGCGCCAAAGTGTCGCAAAACCGATTGTTCGGGCCCGGTCGTGGCCCTGGTTGAAAAGGATTGACGGAAGTGGACTTGGACAGCGGAATAGTTCTCGGGGCCGTGGATGGAGAGAAGAAGAACTCCGGAATTCACTAACTAGATTTATTAACTAATTTTAACACTAGAGTGAACTAAATGTTGATTCTGCCGCGAGTGTAAACCAGCCCGGGAACATGTTGACAGCTCCCATACAAACTGAGCGTACCCCGTTTTGTGGGCCCAGTGGGCCTAAAATGGCGGCCTTCGATATTATCTAGCCAAACTTTTGAAAATTGCGCATAGTTTAAATAAATATAGTTTTTGCCTTGTTATGGTTTTAAACGACAAAATAAGCATTCTGGAATCATTTTCTTTAAAAACATGTTTAGAGATACGCCATGTTCAAATATTAGTCTAGACCAGTTGAAGTGAGCGTGCCGCAAAAACCGTCACGAAAAAAAAGTTTCCTATGTAAATTTTGAGTTGCGTATTTGATGGGCGTACTCCGACGAGGCCCATTTGCCATCTGTCGGTGAATACGCGCAACTCACGAAAACTGTCATCTTAGGGTCCGGCTGGTGTAAACAGACTGCTCAAGAACATTTTCTCCACGCGCTCACGTCACCAGTTTTCGCGCGCTTTCTCTCCCTCTCCTTCTTCCTAGTCGATCGCAGCAACGGTTCAGGCATGCCAGATTTTGAAGATTTTCGGACACATCACAAAAACGCTAATGAGTTTAACTTGATGGCAAAATAATATTTTACAAATCTGTTTTTGGCAGAAGAAGCAAAACATTGTTATGTTTTTCGTGAGTAATTCATTTAATTAAAAATCATTGAATAACATGGCAAAACAATACGTTTGAGCATTGAACCTGTGCTCGAAAATCTTCAAATGTGGCATCCCTGCAACGGTTGCCGTTGCGCGCCAAAGTTGGGTCAAAGCAACCTGTCAAACCGTTTTAACAAGTGCTGCCAGATTCAGTTGAGCGACGGAGCTCCAACACCGATTTTTGGTCATATTTTGGGTTCAAATGATAATTTTACATGGAAGCAGTTTAATAAAAGAGATTACGTATGGCCCTACATTTTAAATCAAAATATAAATAGAAACAAAAACTAGTAGAAAACTTTTTTAAAAATTGGGAGTTTTTTTTTTAGTCACGTTCAAATTTAGTGTTTTGAAATTGAATTCCCCGTGAAATTTACTATTTTCGAGCGTGAAAAATCACTAAGCCTACTAATCATCCAAACAAGATCCTGTTACACAAAATATAGCTAGGATAAAGCCTTGAAGCAAATATTTTCTTATAATTTCGAGAAAAAAAAAGAAAAATGTCTAATTGGACAACTCCACCCATGCTGAAAACACAGTTTCCTAAAGAAGGCAACCCAGTGTCGTCGCATTGCCAGAGATGGCCCATCTTTCCGCTTTAGGGGTGAAAATGATTGCAAATTAAAGTGAGAACAGAATGTGACATGGTCCTGCTTCTCGGACAGTCTAAGCCGGCAACTGTTCCGGACAGGTTGGACTTGCTTCTAATGGGGCCATGTTGGTACCACTCATCGTATTCAGCGTATAATTTGATTCAATTAAGTCTTTTCCGGTAGCATACTGACTCTGAAAAGAGTGTAATCTCTTCTGCAAATTACAGACGACGAAACACTTCATCCTATTTGTAATTTTCAAGAATCTCTTGACACACAATAAAATGAGTTCTTATTTTCAGCCAACTTCCAGCAAGTGTCTTTAATTCAACGGAAAGCTTGTAGAGAGACACAAAAAAAAATCGTTCAACTTTTCCAACGGAACAGCCATTATTTGAAAAAGACTTTCGCTGAATGCCTCATTGAGTTCTTCTAACGACTTGTCGAGCAACATTCAGGGCAAAAGTTGTCCCAGAAATCATCATCTTCCTCAAGAAAACATTCAACAGAGGAAAAAGTTGTCCAATACAGCTTATTTCTTCCTATGAACGGAATTCCTCCATCAACTTGAATTGCTCAACAATATTCCAGCCATTTAATGTCTCCTAGAGCTCTGAACTTTTCACACAAATTGAGTCGAGAATTGCAACTTTTGACGACATCCTCCCACACACAACCCATCTGTCCAATTCCGTCGCGCAACAGCATTCAAACCTCCCAGTTATCGTTCAATTGCAGTCTCGCGCAGGACCTCGTCGCGCGGTCCCCGGAAATGGGGCGATATTTACGACCAAATTTATGATGCGAACCGGGTCTCATAATGTGAAATGGTTTCCTACCCGGGAGACGGGGCAAACCGGCGATTGCAACTCTCTTGTGTAAGTGGCACTTGATTTGGGGGTTTGCAATTCTGGCGTGGGAGGGGTCACTCTCCGGGTGGGTGATATTTATGACGTGGCTGCAAGTTTCTTTCAAAGAGTTCATAACTTTCAGCTTAAACTTTTTAAGAAATAGATATTAGATATTTATTGCTGAATTTAAAGTTCTTAATCCGATCCT
Organism: Culex quinquefasciatus; assembly: GCF_015732765.1. Lineage (NCBI taxonomy): Eukaryota > Metazoa > Arthropoda > Insecta > Diptera > Culicidae > Culex > Culex quinquefasciatus. The sequence goes on along the minus strand of NC_051863.1, from coordinate 160,271,369 downwards.
AGCTGATACTTGGTGAAGCTCAGAAAAACTTGCTCCAACGTGGTCTGTCCCAGTGAGTAGTCCTCAATGTTGAGCTGCTCCTTGTGCGCCTCCATCAGCCCAAACATGGCCGACCACTTGAGATCCGATTGTGGAATGTGAAAGTTCAGCGAGTCCTGGTATTCCTCTCTGTAATATAATAATAAATAACTTTGCATTTCTTAAATGTTCCAAAACGTCATACTTCAGCACCGATCCTGGCAACTTCTTGCCAACAAAGAACTTGACTTCCTTCAGTCTCGTCAACTGCAACTTTGGATCATCAACCTTCTTCACCTTGATCATCAGCAGGAACCCTTTGGAGAACTTGTTCTTCAGATGTTGCGTCGATCCGATGCACTTGAACTCTCCGTTGACCATGATCGCCAACCGGGTGCACAACGCCTCACACTCCTCCATGCTGTGCGAAGTCAACACGATAGACTTGCCTGTACTTCTAGCCTTACAGATCACGTTCCAGAGCTGCCGTTTCGCCCCCGGATCCATTCCCGTAGTCGGTTCGTCCAAGTAAACCACCGAAGGATTGCCCATGAGGGCAATTGCCGTGCTGAGTTTTCGCTTGTTTCCCCCGCTGTACTGCTTGGTCTTCTTGTCGACATGCTTCAAAAAGTTCAAGTCCTCTGCCAACGTAAGTGTCACACCCCTGATGTCTTCCGCTCGTACACCCCGTAGTAGTGCGTAGATCCTGAGTGTTTCTCTACCGGTGAGGTCATCGAGCAGCGCGTCAAACTGTGGACAATAGCCGATCCTCTGGTAAACCTCGCCCATGGACGATTGCAGGCTGATCCCTTCGACCCAAGCCGCCCCCGACGAGAATCTCACGTCTCCGGTCATCATCTTGAAGGTAGTCGTCTTGCCCGCTCCGTTGATTCCCAACAGCCCGAAGCACTCGTACCGATCGATCGCTACCGACAGGTTGTTCACAGCCAGGAATCTTCCGTAGTATTTGGTAGCACTGCGCAGTACAAGATTGTAGCTGTTGATATCGTTCTGCGTCATACCAAGGACGAGTTCCTTCTCGGCTGTTACATCCGGATCTTCATTTAGCGAGCGTTGCGGAGACTTGTAGATCATGAAGTAGTTCATTACATTGTTGAAGATTCGATATTCAATCGCTAGAACTATTAAAAATACTGCAACTCCAATCCCAGCTAAGCAGAGCAGATTACGGGCAATTCCCAGCTCATCGAAGGACAACAGATCCGGCAAATCACAATCATGACACAACAACTTTATAGAAGCTAACTGGCTCATTTGGCTCAAAGCATGTGTGAGGGCAAAACTCGGAAACAGCATGAAAATCCATTCAATCATTACACCAACATCGCTGTCAACCGCCTTCCATATCACAACAACCCCAAAAAATACCGCACCCGTTACAACCTTGAACAGCATCACCAACGCGTAGGCAGTTCCCGGAGAACTAAACACAAACGAAGAGAGGTAAATCAACGGCAGAAACCCAACTCCGAAGAACACAAACAGCAGGTACACCCGACCCAGTTCGGAAAACGTTGACCATCCGGCCTCTTGAAACGCTGCCAAAGTGATCACGTACACCAACGACACCACCCCAAACAGCAGCAAGTCCCAACCGAAAGCAACCGTCCAGTACAGTGCGGCGTTGGTCCCGCTGACAAACTGGAGCAGCTTGGCCCGCGAAGTGCGTTCGTTGATGTAGAACAGCACAAACATGGCGGACACGAAGGCCATTGCGAGCACGGTATTGATCACCAGGTTGAGTCCGGCGCCCGAGTCCTGGCTGGCGGGGTCCAGCCGACTGGGCAGTGGCTTGTTCACAACGGTCAGCTCACAGGTCGGACATTCTGTTTGGAGAACTGCGTTGTACAGCAGGGACAGTGCCAGCGGAGCCGTGTGGTATCCCTTGTAGTTGAACCATGCGGTGTGGTTGTTGGCGTTGAAGGTGGCTCCTACCATGTAATGGGAATTGACCTCGGAGATGGAATCTGCCGACTAAGCGAGTTAGGTTAGGTTTGATTTATTTTTATTTTGAAAGTATATTAACTCACGCGTTGCAGGATGAAATCGTTCATATTTGAATCAATCTCCTGCGAGCTGTGCATTCCGTTGACATTATCGATGAGTTTCTTATAAGTTTGAATTATATTTGAGGTATCCGGAGTTCCTCCCACTACGGTCACCGTTTTGATGTACGGATCAAGCGACATCGTTAAAGGGGAATGATTTTGATTGCTTGACATGGACAGGAATGTTGATATCACGAAAAACATTGGGATTGTAAACATGCCGATCAACAATCCCCACGATCGGATGCAGGAAAGGTACTTCTTGAGTAGTTGACCCTTCACTTGACTTAATAAGAGCTGCCGTCCGGTGTACAGATCGAGATTTCTAAGTGGCTTTCCCACAGATGTTTCAACGGATGTCTGATTAGGGCTATCACTACCAGCTCTAAACAAAGAAAAATCAGTAACTGCTATGTATCAATTCAGAATCGTACTTCAAAAACACCTCCTCCATCGTGGTTAGCGAAATTCCATAGCTGGTGATGCCACACATGTCCATCCGACTCTCCAGATACTCCAGCATCGGCTGGAACACCCGGATGTAATCCTCTTTGAGGACGAACGAGAGCTCAGACCCGATATCGGTATCGATGCGAACGTCCGGAATGTACTTCCGTAGTAAATCCAACACCAGATGCTTGTCACAGTTTGGTCCTTTCACGCAGATCAACCGGTATCCGGTGCCGAAGCTTTTCTTCAAAAAGAACGGTGACCCAACTGCCTTCAGCACCCCTCCGGACATGATCGCGATGCGATCCCCGAGGACGTCCGCTTCGTCCATAAAGTGCGTTGAAAGAAGAATCGTTCTATGTTTCTTCTCCTGCTGTAGCAAATCCCAGAGGGATCTACGTGCTGAGGGATCCATACCGGAGGTTGGCTCATCCAGTAGAACAACCTTGGATCCACCGCAAAGAGCAACTCCCACGGCCAGTCTACGCTTCATGCCACCGGCTAACGTGTGCGACTGGGCGTGGCGCTTTCCCGTCAGTTCTAAGATCTGAAGATACTTCTCAATTTCGTAGTTTAATCTACCGCTAGGAACTCCTTTCAATCTCGCAAAAAAGCGCAAGTGTTCCGACACGGTCAACTCATCGAACAGCACGTTATGCTGCGGGCACAGTCCCAACGATTGCCGTACTCCTTCGATGTCCGTTCGAATATCGTGTCCGCTGAGGTATGCCGTACCCGATGTAGGCGAGAACATCCCCGTAAGCATCGACATGGTGGTGGTCTTCCCGGCGCCGTTATGTCCCAGCAGGACGGTGATCTGATCCTCGTACATGTTGAGATTCAAGCCGTGAACTGCTACGTTGGATCTGTTGAAGACTTTCCGTAGATTCCGAATTTGAATGCCTGGATTGCTGGTTATGGGATCGGCTTCAAAGTATCTGGAATCTTGGTTCCGAAACCCAACGCTCATCTGTTTTCTTCGAAAACACTTGCTAACAAACGGGAAATACCACGGCTTTGCAACTCCATACTCTCCTGGCATCACCTGCTCGACGTATAGAGCAATTGCCAGGTAGAGTAAGGCATCTACCAGAAGCATCACGATCACCAATCTGACATTAAGCTCTTCGATCGTAACCGGATTGATCATACCATGCCAACGAAGTCCTTGCTGGTTTGCTTCCAAGTGTATCGTACTTCTCATACCGAGTGACATGGCCGTGTTGGACAGCAGATTGATACCGATTTTCCCCAGCGTAGATAGTGAGTCATACTGAGTTGAGATAACCCTAAACGGCACGATCGACAGCATCCACAGCAGACTTGCTAACCTCGTGGCGACGGTAACTAAAATTCGATGTTGAGTTAGGTCCCGAACCTTGCAGAAATTAAGAAAACTCTACCTTTGTTGAAGAAAACGCTTACCATGAAGCAAAAGCACACCGTAGCGATGGAGTAGACAAACAGAAAGAACCACACGACCACCCAATCGGAGTGTCTGAGGATCGAAGTGTTCTTCATGAGCGGAACCTGCAAGATTTGATTTTCGTTATGCTGCCCCTGACTACTCCTCGATACTCACACAAAGCAGAACCGTGATCAGTGAAATGGAAAACGTCAGCAGCAGCATGTTCTTGGCGAACCATGCACTCCACTGAAGCCAGCTGGACAGGCCCATGATCTTCATCGACTCTTTCAGCTGCCTTTCCTTCTCGGCCGTGATGTGCTTGACCATCACTATGCACGGGTAGAAGAATGAAAAAGCATGATCCATGGAAGCACTTGCTCCAGCATCGCGAGAACCGGATCGTCTTCGTGCGGTGGATATGGGAAGCGCTGGAGGAGAATATCGTATTACATTGAGGATTTTCAAAGGTTGCGATCAAAACTACAAACGTTGGCGAAAACATTTGGAAGCTTCACGTTTGAATTGAACTCTTGGATTACTGATTTTGATAGGGCACTTTGGACGGCCAAGAATCCTTCGTTTAGATACTCATCCGATGGTGAACTTAAACCGTTTGGTGAAAATGGAACCATCAACGATTTTGTTTTCCAAGTTGAGAGTCTAGTGCTTGGAACTCGAAGCTCTGCTGGGAATCTCAGCGCGAATTTCAGCTTTTTCGCTGCGGACTTAATCGACTGTGAATGATCATCTGTTACGTTTTGCAAAACATTCATTTTGATTACCATCTTACCGCCAAGGACTCATCAAACTCCACCCCGGCAAAGATACTGCTGTTGATCATTGCCACTTCCAAAGACTTTGCATTTGGATAACCTCTGCTTGTCATCTTCAGCGAATCGGCAGCCCTTTTGACGATCCGATCAAAAACAAAATTCTGAGGTGAATAAGCCAACAGAAACTCCACCGCAGGTGGAAAGCCGTTCCTGTCCAACAGATCCACAGACTGCGGCTCAAACTTGGTGCTAGTTGGCACGGAAGTTGGTCCCGACTGATACCGGATCAGCAGGACAATCGAAAAGCACAGCACGGGGATCAGGATTTCGAACAGGGTTTGATACTTGTGGCGCTTCTGGATGGTCCAGTTTTTCCACAGCAGCAGCAGGAACTTGTCCCAGTTGGTGGCGTTGGCCATTGCGGTTGGTGATGCGAGTTGAGTTAGGTCAAAACATGTAATTTGGATCAAATGCTGAGGTCTCAAGCTTTCCTCAACAGATTTCAACTACAGAATTGATATCGTTTGTAAATGTTTGAGTCATGTAAGTGGATTGGTGACATTTTTGTTCCACTTGTTAAAACGGTGGCCTACTTAGGTAAAAACAAACACGCATGAATTAATTAAAAAATCACATATTTTATGATAATTAATAAATACAAAACAAAAATAGCTTCAATTAATCTTCCACTCGCTGATGTTTTGTAAAGTGTAGAAACACCTGCTCAAGCGCAGCTTGTCCCAGGGAGTAATCCTCAACTTCAAGCTGCTCCTTGTGTGATTCCATCAGCCCAAACATGGCCGACCATTTGAGATCAGCCTGTGGCACGTGATAGCTCAACGAGTCCTGATATTGTTCTCTAAAAGAAACAAACCTAATTAAAACAGTTCGCTTGCATTTTCAAAAAAGCAATACTTCAGCACAGCTCCATCAAATGTATCCTCCACGAACGACTTGACCCTAGCCACTCTCTGCTCTTGCTGATCATCCGTCCTTTTCACCTTGATTGTCAACAGGAATCCCTTAACGAACTTGTTCTTCAAGTGTTGCGTCGATCCGAGACACTTAAACTCGCCGTTGACCATGATCGCCAGTCGGGTGCACAGCGCTTCACACTCCTCCATGCTGTGCGAAGTCAACACGATAGATTTGCCCGAGCTTCTTGCCTTGCAGATCACGTTCCAGAGCTGCCGCTTCGCTCCCGGATCCATTCCCGTAGTCGGTTCATCGAGGTATACAATCGAGGGGTTTCCCATGAGTGCGATGGCTGCACTGAGCTTTCGCTTGTTTCCACCACTATACTCCTTGATCTTCTTGTCTAGATGCTTCAGGAAGTGCAAATCTTCAGCCAAAGACAGCGATACGTTCTGGATATCATCACGGGGAACTCCTCGTAACAGGGCGAAAATTGTCAGCGTCTCCCTTCCGGTAAGATTACCCAGTAGTGCGTCAAACTGTGGACAGTAACCGATTCTCTGATGCACAGTATTCAATGGGGATTTCAGTCGAGTCCCCTCTACCCAAGCCACCCCGGACGAAAAGGTCTCGTCTCCAATCAACATTTTGAAGGTAGTCGTCTTCCCGGCTCCGTTGATTCCCAGCAAACCAAAGCACTCAAATCGATCGATCGCTACCGACAGATTGTTCACCGCTAGGAAGTTCCCGTAATATTTGGTTGCATTCCGCATCACGAGATTGTAGTTCCGGATGTCACTCTTGCGCATATTCTGAACTCGTTCCTTCTCAGCGGTTACCTCTGAATCTTCGTCGGCTGACAAACGTGGCTTCTTCTTCCAAGTATCGCATTGCTTGACCTTACTGAGGACTCGATATTCTATCAGTAAAACCGCAACGAAGGCAGTTATTCCAACCACCAAAAGATATAGCAAATTCCTAGCGATTCCCACTTCACGGAAGGAGTACAACTCCGGTAGATCACAGCACGTGGGAGTCCAATCGCAAGCGGTATCAAGCGTACAACCAGCTATAAAGTTGCAATCATTCCGACAGTCCATCACACCAGACACGATCACGTCCATGTTTTCCAACCCCTGGAACAGGGCAAAGCTTGGGAAAAGCAGGAATGCCCACTCCAAGTCGTCAGCCAGATCTTCCTGATCGATAGTGGGAAGCCGAAGTAGTTCACCGATCGCGTAGAAGACGACACCCGTTGTTATGTTGAACAACATGATGAATCCGTATCCGGAGCTCGTATTGTTGAACACGAACGTGAAGAGGTAGGTCAACGGTAGGAATCCCAACCCGTAGAACATCAACAGGAGAACCACTTGACCAAGTTCGATGAAAGCCGAACTCTTTTGAAACACAGCTAATACGACGATGTAGATCACGCAGGTCACCAGAAAGGTAAAGTAATCCCAAATGAAAGCCACCGTCCAGTAGAAGGTAACATTCGTTCCACTAACATACTGGAGCATTCGGGCACGTATGGTGCGTTCTTTAATGTAGAACATGATGTACAGCGACGATACGAAGACCATCGCGAAGGCGGTGTTGATTATCATGCTGTATCCAATGACACTTTCCAACAAATTTTCCTGAACGTTGGGTGGGTAAGGTAGAGGCTTGTTCGTGATGGTCAGTTCACATGTAGGGCATTCTGAAGCAAGGACAGCACTGTACAATAGGGATACTGCCAAGGGAGCAGTGTGGTAGCCCTTGTTGTTGAACCAAGCCGTGTAGTTGTTGTAGTGAAAGGTAGCGCCTGCCATGTACTGGGTGTTGACCTCGTAAATTGAATCTATGGACTGAAACTTAGAAAGTTAGGAACAAATTTTGATCGTCTAGTCAAAACTTACAGTTTGAAGCATGAATTCATTCATGTTCGAAGATATTAATTTGAGGTGATGCCTTCCATCAATCTTGTCAAACAGTTTCTCATAAGCTTGTATCAAATACGAATTGTCCAGCGATCTCCCTACAACGGTTACCGTTTCCTTGTACGGCTCAAAAGACATAGTCAATGGGGGAAGATTCCGATACTCGAGGGTATCCTTGTTGGATGCCACTATTGCGAAGACGATTGGAACCAAAAGTTGTGTTATTAGTAGAATATGTGATCGCAGACTGGAGAGGTACTTCTTCAAGAATTGACCCTTAACTTGGTTTAATAGTAGCTGTCGACCGGTGTACAGTTCGAGTTTGTTTAGCGAATCTACGGGACATATCATTTAGATGTTAAAAAGTTATGATTTAGCAAGTAACGTGCATACATTTCTGGGGTGCTGTCTCGATAGGTATTTCTTTTGATCTCTTGCTTCCCTGAGAGATGTCACTTCCGGCTCTAAAATAAAATTAAAATTTATTCACAGTTGCAATGAGCTTGCAACGACTCACTTCATGAACACCTCCTCCATCGTAGTCAACGAGATACCGTAGCTATTAACTCCACACTCTCGCATTCTACCTTCCAGATCTTCCAACATCGGTTGGAACACCTGTAGGTAACCCTCATTCAAAACAAACGACAGCTCGGACCCGATATCCGTGGCAATGCGAACGTCTGGAATGAACCTCCGCAGAATGTCCAACACCTGTTGCTTGTCGCAGCGCGGACCTTTCACGCAGATCAACCGGTATCCGGCGCCAAAGTTTTTCTTCAAGAAGAACGGTGACCCAACTGCCTTCAGCACTCCGCCGGACATGATCGCAATGCGATCCCCGAGGACGTCCGCTTCGTCCATGAAGTGCGTGGTAAGTAGAATCGTTCGATGTTTCTTCTCCTGTTGTAGCAGATCCCAGAGGGATCTACGAGCTGACGGATCCAATCCGGAGGTTGGCTCATCCAGCAGGACCACCTTGGATCCACCGCATAGGGCAACTCCTACGGCAAGTCTTCGCTTCATACCACCGGACAGCGTGTGAGATTGTGCGTTGCGCTTGTCCGTCAACTCCAACATCACAAGGTACTTTTCGATCTCTCCGTGCAGACCATTCTTTGGAATGCCTTTCAATCTTGCAAAGAATCGGAGGTGTTCCTCCACGGTCAGTTCATCGAACAGCACGTTGTGCTGTGGGCAGATGCCCAAAGATCGTCGAACTCCTTCGATCTCGGTGCGGACGTCGTGCCCGTTGAGGTATGCCGTACCCGAGGTCGGCGCGATCATTCCCGTCAGCATAGACATGGTGGTGGTCTTGCCAGCACCGTTGTGACCCAGCAATACGGTGATCTGATCTTCGTACATGTTGAGAACGAGCCCGTTGACAGCAGTTTTATTGCCTGGGTAAACCTTACGAAGGTTTCGGATTTGAATTCCGACAGGGCTTGAGCTGGGATCCGATTCGATGAAGTCTGATTTCTGATTTTGAGAAGTTGGCGTTTTTGACGCGCTGGAGCGACACTTGAAAGAAAATGGGAAATACCACGGTTTTGCGATTCCGAATTCTCCGGGCATAACTTGCTCGACGTATATTGCGATGGTTAGGTATATCAAGGCATCTATCAGTAGCATCGCGATCACCAGTCCAACGTTCAACTCTTCGTCGATCGTAGCTGGGGTGGAGAAATCGTTCCACTGAAGACCCCGTTCAAGTACTTCCAGGCGTATGATGCTACGAATCCCAAAGGACATGGCGGAGTTTGATACAATGTTGAGACTAGATTTGATACCAACTGACAAGGAGTCGTAGATGGGCAAGGCCAGCTTGTACGGTACAATGGACAGGATCCAAACGAAGCCAGCTACCCTTGCGGCAACACTTGCTGAAATGTGGTGTTTGATACATTACTGTAATTCGCAGAATGAACACCGAAAGGGCTCACCCTTGTCGAAGAAGACACTCATCATGAAGCAGAAGCACACTGTAGCGACGGAATAGACAAACAGGAAGAACCAAATGGCAGTCCAGTCGGAATGTTTCAGGATCGGAATGTTGTTGACCAGCGGTACCTGCGTAAGTCTCTTTAGTCATTCAACTCGCTTTCAGCGCGACCTTCTACTCACACAAAGCAGCGCAGTGATCATCGAAATCGAGAGCACTAGCAGTAGCATGTTCTTCACGAACCACGCACTCCACTGCAAGCCACCGGAGAGTCCCATGATCTTCATCGATTCTTTGAGCTGGTGTTCCTTCTCGACCGTGATGTGCTTGATCATCACTACGCACGGGTAGAAGAACGTGAAAAGCATAATGTACGGGAGCCACGATTCCAGTACGCGTAGGATTCCATCGTCGTAGTGTGGTGGATATGGGAAGCGCTGAAGAAGGTCGAAGGATTAGCTGAGCGCTTTTTTGGGTGTCTACTCACGTTCACATAAACGTTTGGAAGGTAAACATTGGCGTTGAATTCCTCGATGATCGCTTTCGAAATGGCGCTCTGAACGGACAGGAAGCCTTCGTAGTAGTACTCCGGGTAACCTCCCGCGTCCAGTGAAATCTCGCGAAGTTCCGGCGTAAAGGGAAACTGCAGAAGTCGGGTTTCCCAGTTCGGTAGGGAGTTTTCCATGCTGGTCCGAAGCTTGCTAGGGAATCTGATCGCGACGTTCAGCTTCTCCGGTAGTTTATCTATGAACTGTGGATAGACTTCTGAATGATTCCGCACGACAAAGGTCAAGCTCGCTTACCGTGAGATCATCTTCGAATTCTACCCCAGCCAAGATGCTGCTATTCATTAGGGTCGACTCCAGTGAGACCGCGTTAGGGTATCCTCTGTACGTTATATTGAGCGATTCCGCAGCTCTGCTAACGACCCCTTCCAGTATTGGATTTTGAGGTGAATACGCCAACAGAATTTGCACATCGGATGGTAGTTTGAACCTGTACGGGACTCAAATGTTACTTCTGATTACCAAAGATTCCGAGTATTACCTGCTCAGTACATCGGTAGACAGCGGGTTGAACACGGTACTGGACTGCACGTGCCTCAGCTTCACAACTCCACGTATCAAAAGAAGAAACGAACAGCACAACACCGGGACGAGAACTTCGAACGCGGTCTGCAGGTAGTGGCGCCGCTGGATGGTCCAGTTCTTCCACAGAAGCAGGACAAACTTGTCCCAGCTGGACGTGGCGGCGCCAGCCATTGCAACTCTTGCACTAACGAGTCAAGTCTAGGCGGATTTCAACGGGTATATAAAGACATGCCGCTCAATGTAACCTGTCAGGGGAGATTCATCATTATAATATGGCTTTAACACGCCCGTTACAGCTTAGTTAACGCAGATTGATGTGAGTGCAGTTTTCGAGGTGGTAGTTTTCCACTCATCATGTACTGAGTGCACGTAATGAAAAATTTTCAGATACTTTCCCGGTTCTTCAAATCAACATCGATGACACTCTTTACTATCAACAATTATTCAATGTTTAAACTTAGAGAAACTTGTTTTAAAGATTTACGAAAAATTTCCGCATCAATTGTAACAACTCTACCCAATCTCTATCTCTAGCACCGTTCGATACACTGACTAACTACTAACTGTCTCAACCGGTAACCCCGCACCACAGGTATCTATCAGCAACGTGCAGTTCGGATCATTAGGCTAACGTCATGATTCGAATTCCCGGACGCTTCGAAACCCGGACACCTCATCTTGTTTTATCAATGATTTGGATATAAATTCGCATTGTGAATGTCCGAACTGTGTTTTTTGATGAATTCTAACGTCTACTTACATTATAAGATTGTTTGAACGCTGCAGTTAATGTCAAGACAATTAAATAAATTAAAATTATAAGATTACCAAAAATGTGAAATATTTCACTGAAATATTTCAGAGGCGTCCGAAGCATCGGGAAGGCAAAGCAGAAATTTTTGGTTTTGATTTACTTAAATTCAAGCAAATTTTTATATAAAATATCGATTGTTTTGATGTTAACAGCTTATTCAGACTTAAAGAATGCCATTCACTAACATTTTAGTCCAAATTTGTGCAATTCAAGTCAACAACAAGTCATTGAAATTTTCAAGTTCTGATGAAAAATTGTTAGAAAAGACATATTTTGCATGCATTCTCTTAAAACTGACTGTTTATACAACATCCTGATGATATTTCTACATTTAAGTGTCCGGATTTCGAATCACAACGTTACTCCCGTGAGGCATGCGTTCTAACAACGATCGATTGGCGTTACTTTGAGCACTGCTCGCGCGTGTCTATGCGAGAACCGGTTGACGGTCTTTTCACACCGTTCATTATCGACTATCGCGACGAACAGTTTACGACGGGGGGCGTTTTCTCACGATGATTTGTATGTTACTCACTTGCATACATCTTAACAGCTTGTTTTTTGCATGCACGATGCTGAGTAATGCCATAGACTAGTCTTGAAGACCTGATAGGTATGTGCATAAAAAATCAATAAGTTTGAGAGAAATAGTGCTCTTTCTTTAATATTGATTCATGTCTATGTGTAAAGTAATTAGCAAAGAGCAAGAGAACGATACTGTTAAACATATTAAATAGTGAAATGCACTTGATACTCACAGATTCATTCTAAGATATTTATATATTGAGCAGTTCTCTACGAAATCGATCTTTAATTTTTGTAATTTTTTAATCCGGCTGAAACTTTTTTGGTGTTTTCGGTATGCCCAAAGAAGCCATTTTGCATCATTAGTTTGTCCATATAATTTTCCATACAAATTTGGCAGCTGTCCATACAAAAATGATGTATGAAAATTCAAAAATCTGTACCTTTTGAAGGTATTTTTTATCGAGTTGATGTCTTCGGCAAAGTTTTAGGTATGGATAAGAGCTACACTGAAAAAATGATATACGGTAAAACAAATTTGGTGATTTTCAATTTAAGAGCGAATTTTTCACCAATGTGTAACAGGTCGTATCGAGGTGCTCCGATTTGGATGAAACTTTCAGCGTTTGTTTATCTATACATGAGATGAACTCATGCCAGATATGAGCCCTCTACGACAAAGGGAAGTGGGGTAAAACGGGCTTTGCAGTTTGAGGTCCAAAAAACATAAAAAAATCTTAAAATTGCTCGCATTTCCGTAAAACTTCATCAATTCCAATTCTCTTAGATGCATTCGAAAGGTCTTTTAAAGCACTTCAAAATGGGCCGTAGATAACCAGGATTGGTTTGACTTTTACTCATAGCTTTTGCAAATTACTGTCAAAAATTGATTTTTTTAAACCTTAATATCTTTTTGCAACAGTCTCCAACACCCATACTCCCGTAGGTCAAAAGTTAGGTAATTTCATGGACTATAAGCCTACGGTAATAACTTTTTGGCCAATCGCAGTTTTTCTCATAGTTTTTCGATTTTTCTATAACAAACTTTTTACAACGTTAGTTTTTGCCCTGTAAGCTCCCATAGCGGCACTTTTTGGTCTCAATTTTGTCATATTCGGAATTCTCGGAAAATTTTACGTTAGTTAGAAGTATTGGAGTTGTAAACTTGATTGGAAAAATGGCTATTTAGAATGAATTTAAATATTTTTTTACAATTTGTTGGATTAGGGGTAAAACAGGTTTTCGACTACTTGATACAGCATTTGACGTATTGATCAAAGGGAAATAAGATCTATTTCTTTTTTCAAAAATGTTTTATTTAATTATTTTTTAAATCAAATTTACAACTCCAATACTTCAAACTTACGTGAAATTTTCCGAGGATTCCGAATATGACAAAATTGAGACCAAAAAGTGCCGCTATGGGAGCCTACAGGGCAAAAACTAACGTTTTAAAAAGTTTGTTATAGAAAAATCGAAAAACTATGAGAAAAACTGCGATTGGACAAAATGTTAATACCGTAGGCTTATAGTCCATGAAATTACCGAACTTTTGACCTATAGGAGTATGGGTGTTGGAGGCTGTTGCAAAAAGATATTATGGTTTTAAAAAAATCCATTTTTAACAGTAATTTGCAAAAGCTATGAGAAAAAGTTAAACCAATCCTGAATGTCTATGGCTCATTTTGAAGTACTTCAAAAGACCTGTCGAATGCATCTAAGAGAGTTGGAAATGATGAAGTTTTACTAAAATGCGAGCAATTTTAAGATTTTTTATGTTTTTTGGACCTCAAACTTCAACGCCCGTTTTACCCCACTTCCCTTTGTCGTAGAGGGCTCATATCTGGCATGAGTTCATCTCATGTATAGATAAACAAACGCTGAAAGTTTCATACAAATAGGAGCATCTCGATACGACCTCTAGAACAAACCGAGCAATATTTACAAATACTGCCTCTTAATTTTTTGTCACTGAAACTTGATTTACAAAATAACACTGTATATATTTTTTTTAAATTTTTGGGAACATCAAATGCCAACTTTTCAGAAATTTCCAGAACGGGCAAAAAATCTTTGACCGAGTTATGAATTTTGTAATCAATACTGTTTTTTCAAAAAATCGAAATATTGGTCGCCAAATTTTTTTTAACATCTTTTTTCGATATAAAATCAAATTTGCATTAAAAAAGTACTCTAGCGAAATTTTGATAAAGTTATAGCCAATTTTTTTTGTAACATTTTTGAAAATAGTCGCAGTTTTTAATTTTTTTAAATTAGTTCTTATGTTTGCCAACTCTTGAAAAAAATATTTTTTTGAAAAGCTCTACATTTTGGTTTTTTGAACTTTGTTCATACGACCTTTAGTTGCTGATATATTGCCAAACAAAGGTTTAAAAACATGAAAATTTTATGTTTTCTAAGTCTCACCCAAACAACCCACCATTTTCTAACGTCGATATCTCAGCAACTAATGGTCCGATTTACAAAGCTAAAATATGAAACATTCGTGAAATTTTCCGATCTTTTCGAAAAAGATATTTTCAAAATTTTCAAATCATGACTAACATTTCAAAACGGCCAAACTTTCAATATTATTTGGATGGCAATATCTGAGCAATAAAAGGTCGTATTAACAAAGTTCAAAAAACACAAAATATTGATATGATTTGAGAAGTTTTTCAGCTTTTCAAAAAGATTTTTTTTAGGTGGGCAAACATGTGCAGGAACTTTATCAAAATTTCACTGAAGTACTTTTTGATTGAAAATTTGATTTTACATCGAAAAATAAAGTTGGTAATTTTTCATGACCAATATTTCGATTTTTGAAAAAAAAATCTGTATTAAATCAAAAATTCTGAAAAGTTGGCATTTGATGTCCCCTAAAACATATTAAAAATAAAAAAAAAAAATAAAAATAGTGTTTTTTTGCAAATTAAGTTTCAGTGACAAAAAGTTAAATTATCTGTGTATCTTTTTTTCAATGTAGTCCTTATTCATACCTACAACTTTGCCGAAGGCACCAAATCGATCAAAAAATTCCTTCAAAAGATACAGATTTTTGAATTTTCATCCATCATTGTTGTATGAACAGCTGCCAAATTTGTATGGAAATTTATATGGACAAACTAATGATGCAAAATGGCTTGTTTGGGCATACCGAAGGCAGTTTCAGCCTGATTAAAAATACATAAAAATGGAATGACCGAAATCTAAGAGAATTGCTCTATAGCTGTGCGAATTTTTTTTCCAGGCTTAAGAAATAAAAGGAATCTTCAACCTCAGTCGGACCCAACAGATCGAACCAATCTCCCGAAGGGTCACTCCGGTACCAATCAGCTCAACCACTTTTTTCCCTGCCCCTCCCAAGAGACAACTTTGCCACTTTGACTTTTGGTTCCCGCCCCCTTCAATTTCATTGCTTATTCAAAAGTCACTTAGGACCTTTCTTCGGAGATCAACTTTTCCGTCGTTTCCTCGAAGGACAATCGCCACATTTGTTTGTGACTTCCGTTCCGTCCACAAAGCTAGAAGGAAGTTGAAGTCCCCAGCGGAGATTCTTCGGCCCCATAAATCTTGGCCATAGCTAGAGGGAAGAGGCAAAACGGTTTCACGATTTATGGCGCAAGAACGCAGGCCAAACCCGGAGCAACAGGAGGTGGCAGAAGGCGAACAAATCTTCAAGTAATCACGGCCGGCAGGATATCGAAGAGTCACTCTCTCGGTATCGAGGGGTGAGGACAAAGCTGGATCGAGAACCCCTCTCGGAAGCTCGTTGAGGTGGGCTAAGATTTATGGATTCCTTTTCGTTTGGGGAGGACGATAAGCGTGGAGGCGCTTGGTGCGGTTCTTCTGTTACGGGAGTAATTTTCGGATATAATTTACGGCAACAGGTCTTGGCGGGCAGGGCTCGTGTCGACATTGAATGGCAGCAATTGTCGGAGTGGGGGTTGTTTATGCCGGAATATGCTTTCTGGGTGATTGAATGTGTCAAAAGCAAGATGAAGTGGCTTGATTAGATTTTCAGAGTGATGGGATGGCTAAAGTAATGGGTCATGAAGAAGGCTGCACGGAGAAAAAAGAGTTCCCAATATCGTGAACAAGCGTTCATGAAAATGAGAACCACGAACAAAGTGTTCAAATTTCATGGTACGTTTTTCAAAATCGTACTATGGGATTTGAACACTTTGTTCGAGGTTCTCATTTTCATGAACGCTTGTTCACGATTTTGGGAACTCTTTTTTCTCCGTGTGGCTTCAAAATAGCTGTGTAAAAATAGCATAAACGTAATTTTGATTCCGGACACATACAGTTTGAAACATATTTGCTTCAATATTTGTGTTACAATCCATCAAACAATCATCCATTCATAGAATTTTTCAATGGTCCACTTCGTCCCGAATCCAACCCTCATCAAGCACCACACTTCACAAAACTGCCCTGTTGTTTCAAGCGTTACGCTTTTCAAAACAACACCGTACCCACCATCCACGCACCAAAAAAAAAAAAAAGACGGAAAATAAAATAAAAATGAAAATCCTTTTATCACGCCATGAATATTATTGGCTGCGCTTTTCCCAGTCACCACCACCTAGCGGACTTTTTCCATCATTTTTTTTTCCACTTCACCTGCCAGAACCAGAATTCACCGTGATGGTCCAAACGGGTTGCTTTTGGTAGATTTGGCCCCTCCGTGTTTTCTTTTCAGGTTGTTTGTTCTTCTAAATTATTCACGATTTGTTTGCATACACGGGCTGGAGTTGAAAGTTCGGACGAGATTGCTTTATCGTGAGAAATTTTTGAGTAAAGATTTATTTTATGCTAACTGAATTGGAAGTCATCTTAAGATCTAATCAGTTTTGAACTTTAGCTAAGCTTTGATTCAAGTTTACTTTTCGATCATAAACTCAAAGATCCAACTCAAGCAAAGTTGAGTGGCGATGACGCTTCCAACTCACATCATCCAAGAACCTTCACGCGAGAAAAAAAAAGGTGCTGATACTTGTCTTTCTGCCGGTTGACTTTCCAGGACTTGGCAGATTTTCCACCCACTTTTCACAATTCCTTCTCGAGCGGTGCGGCATTTATCACGCTTCAGGTGAAATAATCGTTCTGTGATGCCGGAGAATCTCTTCCAACCGGTTGCTTCTGCAGGTCGTTGAGGTGAGAGACAGAGGTGAGTTCGTTGTCCTCTTCAGCCACCCTTGTTTTTGTCCTAAGAAGATGAAGTAAGGTTTGATTGCAAACAATCAGCTCAACCAGCTTTTCCGGGTTGCTTACGGCATGTTTCTTTTTGGAGTAGAGTTTGAGACACTTTTCTTATGACGGAATGATTTGGAGTTCGTCAAATTTAAACGTCCAACGTCAAACATCCAACGCCCAACGTCCAACGTCCAACGTCCAACGTCCAACGTCCAACGTCCAACGTCCAACGTCCAACGTCCAACGTCCAACGTCCAACGTCCAACGTCCAACGTCCAACGTCCAACGTCCAACGTCCAACGTCCAACGTCCAACGTCCAACGTCCAACGTTCCAAGATCCAATGTCCTACGTTCCAATATCCAATGACCATCTTTCCAAGATCCAATGTCCTACGTTCCAAGATCCAACGTCCTACGTTGCAAGATCCAATGCCCTACGTTCCAAGATCCAACGTCCTACGTTGCAAGATCCAATGTCCTACGTTCCAAGATCCAATGCCCTACGTTCCAAGATCCAACGTCTCATATTTCAATATCCAATGTCCTACGTTCCAAGATCCAAACCCCTTCGTTCCAAGATCCAATGTCCTGCGTTCCAAGATCCAACGTCCTACGTTCCAAGATCCAATGTCCTACGTTCCAAGATCCAATGTCCTACGTTACAATATCCAATGACCATCTTTCCAAGATCCAATGTCCTACGTTCCAAGATCCAACGTCCTACGTTGCAAGATCCAATGCCCTACGTTCCAAGATCCAACGTCCTACGTTGCAAGATCCAATGCCCTCCTTCCAAGATCCAACGTCCTACATTTCAATATCCAATGTCCTACGTTCCAAGATCCAATGTCCTACGTTCCAAGATCCAATCCCCTTCGTTCCAAGATCCAATGTCCTGCGTTCCAAGATCCTACGTCCTACGTTCCAAGATCCAATGTCCTACGTTCCAAGATCCAACGTCCTACGTTACAATATCCAATCACCAACGTTCCAAGATTCAATGTCCTACGTTCCAAGATCCAATGACCATCTTTCCAAGATCCAATGTCCTACGTTCCAAGATCCAACGTCCTACGTTGCAAGATCCAATGCCCTACGTTCCAAGATCTAACGTCCTACGTTGCAAGATCCAATGCCCTCCTTCCAAGATCCAACGTCCTACATTTCAATATCCAATGTCCTACGTTCCAAGATCCAATGTCCTACGTTCCAAGATCCAATCCCCTTCGTTCCAAGATCCAATGTCCTGCGTTCCAAGATCCTACGTCCTACGTTCCAAGATCCAATGTCCTACGTTCCAAGATCCAACGTCCTACGTTACAATATCCAATCACCAACGTTCCAAGATTCAATGTCCTACGTTCCAAGATCCAATGACCATCTTTCCAAGATCCAATGTCCTACGTTCCAAGATCCAACGTCCTACGTTGCAAGATCCAATGCCCTACGTTCCAAGATCCAACGTCCTACGTTGCAAGATCCAATGTCCTACGTTCCAAGATCCAATGTCCTACGTTCCAAGATCCAACGTCTCATATTTCAATATCCAATGTCCTACGTTCCAAGATCCAAACCCCTTCGTTCCAAGATCCAATGTCCTGCGTTCCAAGATCCAACGTCCTACGTTCCAAGATCCAATGTCCTACGTTCCAAGATCCAATGTCCTACGTTACAATATCCAATGACCATCTTTCCAAGATCCAATGACCTACGTATCAAGATCCAATGTCCTACGTTCCAAGATCCAATGACCTACGTTTCAAGAACCAATGTCCTACGATCCAAGATCGAATTTCCTACGTTCCAAGATCGAATGTCCTACGTCCAAGTTCCAATGCCAAACCCATATCCAAGACCATGCTTCTGTTTAAGTTTTTTACAAGTTAGGTCAAATCTAATTGATTTTTGTTATCAATTGAAGACAATCCAATTTCACCCTACCAAGTGACTTAACCCAGGTCCCCCCCCCCTCCCAAAAAAGAACGACCCTTCCCAACATTACTTACAATCTGCGCCACGTGGAACGGAGCCGAGCAATATTAGCCGATTCAATACCGACTCCCGGACGGCTGACTTCACGTTCCCATCTCCAGCAAAAGACCCTCCCAGCGGCAAGAGAGAAAAGGACTCGCGAAGACGTCCGTGTGATGGCAAATGATAAAAAAGGTGAGCCAATTTGCGCCGCTCACGATGAAAATCCTAATCCTCGTCAAGGACGTCAAAGTGGGCCACTTCGAAGGGGGCTCGGGTGGAAAATTGGGAAATTTATGGACTCTTTGCTGGACTTCCTTTCTGTGTGTTTTTTTTTCTCGCAGCGATTCATTCATTTTTCAAAAGGGACGATCCGCACGCATTCGGTGGAACTAATGATACGAGGGAAGTGGCAGTGAGCACTTAAATTTTAATTTGTCTTGCCAGTTTTAACTACTAAGAGAGTGGCTGGAAGATGGACTGCCTTTGCGATTTGCTGGCTCGAAATGTTTGGTGAAGATTTTCCATTTAGATTTAGTTGGGAGATTAATGGTGGTAAGCGTAAACTTCTGAGAGCTCATTTCAATTGAATAAAGTCGATTCCATGAAAATCGCTCTAATTCAATTAAAAAGCTACATCAATCCCCCACAGCAATCTAATTCTACTCACAGCGAAATCAATCAGATCCGCAGAGATTCGATCTTTCCACGGTGAAAAACAAAATCCCATCGACAAAATCCACCACGTGCTAGCCCGGGAACGCACCCGTTCTCGCGCTCTATCGGAGGGCCAAAATCTTGCCTCCTAATTGCCAATTTTCCGGCAGCTTACGATTCTGCCGGGGCTGTACAGCAAAGCTATGCACGATGGACATTATCGCCCGACACGGTCGGTTCTACATTATGGTACGTGCAACATCATCATCATCATCGTCATCATCGGCAACGGTTTGTGGGTTCTGGACCGAAAAGGTTGCTTTTATTTGGATTGGCTCTTACTTGAATGATTGTTTTTTTGAATGCTAACAGACTTTTGAAGATACGATCCTATACAAAATTATCATAAGTTCCTTATTCAAATTTCTCTGTCAATTCAAAACTATCTAAGCTAGGATAAATTATTTCAAAATATGATTTTTAATATTTTTTCCGAAAAATTTATTTGTTCAAGCGAAAATCACGTTTAAAATTAAAATTCAGAAAATTGAAAAATATTTTTTCTTAAAACCGCAAAATAAAGCAAAAAAAGGTAGCAAAAAATGGTAGCAAACAGGCTGGTACAAATATTTAAAAAAATTGGTCAACCCCTGGCCCGAAAAATCAGCGGGCAACATTTTTGTTCTTTAAAAAACTTCAAAATTTCAATGGAAATACAAGTGCAATCAGCTGAAATCAATTTTGAATGCATTCTCCTGCGTTTTAGTTGTAGTTTATGCAACAAGTTGGAAAAAGTAGATTTAGTAGTAGATCAATATTTCGACGTCGTCGTGCTATCTTGTCGCACCCGCCATTTTTAAACAAAAACGAGAGCACGCAATGTAAACAATAACAAACACGTTTTGTTTGGCTGACCATTCTGTGCATTGTCCCGAAGTTTGGTTTAAGTTGGTTGCTGGAGTCCCGAGTTATAATTACAAATGTTTACGATAGTCTAGCTTGTACGTGCGTCAAACGCATCCTGACCTGAAATCCCTTTGGCCTTTTGTCGCACTTACATCAATTTTCAGGGTGTGACAAGATAGCACGACAAGATTTAAACTACTTTGATATGAAAAGTGACAAAAATTTTCGAAGCTTTTTTCTTTTTCATTGAATATCTTAGGATTGAAATCGAATTTTTAGGATCTGCAAAGGTCAAAAGATGAGGCATTGTGAGATGCACTAAATGGCGTTCTTAACTCAATTTGGCCCAAAATGCACGTACGACAAGTTAGCACGACGGCGACGAATTTGCAGCAAGTTCCATACAACATTTTTTTGGAATTCCGAATGTCTATTGTCTGATTGTTAAGTCAATCAAAAAAATATAAAATATTAATAAAAACAAAGCAATATTGAATAGTAAAACTTTACGATGCAAGTGCTGAAAAGTTCAACTTTCCAGCACTTCTTTTTCTGCTGAAAAGTAGAACTTTGCTGCGCTTGTTTCGAAAAGTATTACTTTTCTATACTTTTATTTTAAGTAGAGAAATGTAGGCATTTTTGTCATGCGAGTACACAGTAAAAAATAATGTAAATTTGGAAGCTTAAATATTACCTCTTTTATGATGTAATTTTACCTCAATTTAGACTGAAAAAGTGACATTACACCAGAAAAGTGGTAAAATTACACATTTCCAGAGGTAAAATCTGACATAAAAGATGTACCCCTTCCCAGATGTAATATTACCATGATTTTTTTTTTTTCTGTGTACGACAGGAAAAATAATTAGTTTCATAACAGAATTGCAAACATAACTTATAACATGTTCAGGTAGGGTGTGTCTGAATTTCATAGACAGTAAAAAATCATGGTATTATTATTTTTAAGGGGTACATTTTTTATGTCAGAATGTAATGCAATGTAATTTTGATTGTGTAAATGTGCAATTTTACCACTTTTCTGATTTAATGGCCCTATTTTAGTCTAAATTGAGGTAAAATTAGATCATTAAAAAGGTAATATTCATTCTTCCGAAGTTACACCTTTCAAATTTACACTTTTTTTTATCGAGTAGATTAATATCCACAGAAGCTCTCCTGAAAATGTTAAAAAAAATGTTTAGAATTCGGGGTGCCCAATCGAGTGGATTCTGGACACTTTAGTATGGGGAAAACGGCATTTTTTTACATTTTATTTACCTAAAAATCCAAAATGGAACAAAATAACATTCTGTGCGAGGTTTTTATAGATTTTTATATGGGGAACAACTTTGTATAACATCGCAAAACGATCTGAGCAGATCTGGTTTAGTTTTAAGTGGTTTATGTTAAGGTGTTTCTACACAGAAAAAAATCATGGTAATATTACATCTGGGAAGAGGTACATCTTTTATGTCAGAAAAAAGGTGCAATTTTACCTCTGGAAATGTGTAATTTTACCACTTTTCTGGTGTAATGTAAAAAGTGAGTCTAAATTGAGGTAAAATTACATCATAAAAGAGGTAATATTCAACCTTCCAAAATTACAGCTTCCAAATTTACATTATTTTATACTGTGTAGGGCCAAACCTAGGACTAAAGTAAAGCCTTTTTATCGAAAAGGCCACTATGATCAGAGAAATTAATATTACAATGTTTGGGTTTATTTAAAAATCTGTTGATTTTTTTTATTTTAGACGTGTAGTACCGCATAAACTTTTTTCAGCTGAAATTTTAGTTTTCGTCAAATCTTACAATTTTTTTTAACTGACAACTGAAATAGTGTAAAATACAAGATACAATGTTGTTGGTTTTAAGAAATAATGTCCGTATATCCTATCTTTAAAAATATTATTTTCCCATTTTTTTAAACTTTGTAAATCGGACAAAAAAATGCTGTGTTAAAGCTTTTAAATGAATTCAAATAGAGAAAAATATGTTTTTTTTTTTGTGTTTTCCATTTAGCCATGTTTTTTCAACTGACTCGGAAACAATTTGTCCGATTTGAAGTTTTGAAAGCGAAATTCATGCAAAATGTTGCGATTCTCCGAATAACACTTTCAAATTCAAATTTCAAAATGAAGTCAAACATTTCGAAAGGGATGAAAAACACAAATTTTGACCCATTTGACGATTTAAAAAACAATTTTTATTCTTAGCTATGCAGAAATTTCAGTTTGTTTCAGAATGGATGATTCAAAAATTCAAAAGTGCTACTGAGCAATTCTCTACCAAAACCGGAAATGGATTTTATTTGTATTTTTTGATTTGGCTCAAACTTTGTGGGGGCCTTCCCTAAGACCAAATATGCTATTTTGTGTCATTGGTTCACCCATACAAGTCTCCATACAATTTTGGCAGCTGTCCATACAAAAATGGTATGTAAATATTCAAACAGCTGTAACTTTTGAGTGAATTTTCTGATCAATTTGGTGTCTTCGGCAAAGTTGTAGGTATTGTTGAGGACTTTTGAGAAAAAAATAGATACACGGAAAAAAATTGCAGATTTTTTTATTAACATTTTTTTTTACTGGAACTCAATTTCCCAAAATATGTATTTTTTGATTTTCGAGATTTTTTTATATGTTTTAGGGGACAAAAATCCGCAACTTTTGAGCCATAGAGAAACATGGTCAAAAAATCTGCCGCCGAGTTATGAATTTTTTAAAAAAATAGTGATTTTTGGAAAAAAATAAAGTTTCATGCAAAAACAAGGTTGACATTACTTTTTAATGCAAAATTGAATTTGCAATCGAAAAGAACTTTACAAATTTTTTGATAAAGGGCTCCGTTTTCAAGATATAGCCACCGAAAGTTTGATTTTAGCGAAATATTTGCAGTTTTTAATTTTTAAAAATAGTGACCATGAGTGACCATTTCTAAAAATATTTTTTTTGAAAAGTTCAGAAAATTTGCTATAAAATTGTCTTAGAGACATTAAAGATTGAACCTCTGGTTGCTGAAATACAGCGGCTTAAAGAAAAAGAAACACGAAAATTGAAGTTTTCTAAGTCCCACCCAATCAGCCAACCATTTTCTAATGACGATATCTCAGCAATTCGTCCGATTTTCAATGTTAATATATGAAACATTCGTGAAATTTTCCGATCTTTTCAAAAAAAATATTTTGACTAGCATATCAAATCAAAAATAATCAAAAATATCAAGACTAGCATTTTAAATGAGCGTAATATTCAATATTTGGCCCTTTGAAAATGTTGGTCTTGATTTAAAAATTTTCAAAATATTTTTTTCGAAAAGATCGGAAAATTTCACGAATGATTTATATATTAACATCGAAAATCGGACCATTAATTGCTGAGATATTGTCATTACAAAAAGGTCGGTTGTTTTGGTAAGATTTAGAAAACTTCAATTTTCGTGTTTCTTTTTCTTAAAGCGGCTCTATCTCAGCAACCCGAGGTCCAATCTTCAATGTCTCTTAGACAATTTTATAGTAAATTTTCTGAACTTTTCAAAAAAAATATTTTTAGAAACGGTCACTCATGGTCACTATTTTTAAAAATTGAAAAACTGCAAATATTTCGCTAAAATCAAACTTTCGGTGGCTATATCTTGAAAACGGAGCCCTTTATCAAAAAATCTGTAAAGTACTTTTTGATTGCAAATTCAATTTTGCATTAAAAAGTAATGTCAAACTTGTTTTTGCATGAAACTTTAATTTTTTCCAAAAATCATTATTTTTTCAAAAATTCTTAACTCTGCGGCAGATTTTTGACCATGTTTCTCTATGGCTCAAAAGTTGCGGATTTTTGTCCCCTAAAACATAACAAAAAATCTCGAAAATCAAAAAATACGTATTTTTGGAAATTGAGTTTTAGTAAAAAAAATGTTGATAAAAAAATCTGCAAATTTTTTTTTCCCTATTTTTTTCTCAAAAGTCCTCAACACCATCGAAGATACCAAATTGATCAGAAAATTCACTCAAAAGTTACAGCTGTTTGAATATTTACATACCATTTTTGTATGGACAGCAGCCAAAATTGTATGGAGACTTGTATGGGTGAACCAATGACGCAAAATAGCTTATTTGGTCATAGGGAAGGCCCCCACAAAGTTTGAGTCAAATAAAAAAATACAAAAAATAAAAATGGTCGAAATCGGCCGATTTCGTAGAGATTTGCTCTACTATCCATTGGATTTAATTTGAGAACGGCCAGTTTTACGGGGTTCTCGGAGTTGTTGGAGTTCATTTTTATTTTTTTTGAAAAAATATTTGTTTTTTTTTTTCAAAAAATACGGTTTTTGTGAATTTTTGTTGTCCATATATCTCTGCGGCTCGAAAGTCCATTAATATCCATTTCCGATTTCCGTAGAGAATTGACTTACAGAGATAGTATTTATTAGAGCAGGTAAGCTTCAAATTAGAAAATTTTAGTATATGGTTTTACTGTACTGAGTCATTTAGCATTTAGCAAAACATGGCTAAACCAGCTGAAGCCCGGATTTGGACTACCCTAATGTATATTTGTTCAGATTTTGATTCATCGATAGGTGTAAATGGTGGTTTATGAATTTTTACTAAAAGCAATTTCCTAGAGTAGGATTGAAGCCTTTCCTCAGTGGGAAAGTTTAAATCAAAAGAAAAACTATGATAAGTTCAGATGAATAGTGAATTTTAGAATTGAAATTAAAATTAATACTAGACTGGAGAATTTTTTTATTTGGTACAAAATCAATGTTTGACGTTATTCAATGGTTGTTTATATTTAAGTATTGTTAAAAATGCTGTGATTAAATTAAAATGAAATTGTTGAAAATAAACAATGTTATCATGCCTTAGATCATTGGAACAAAAAAAAACTAAAAGAAATTTAGTTAAAAATAGATAATTGAAAATATAACAAAAGTCGGATATCTCAACGTTAGGAAACACTTCAAGCAGATTGAAATCTCTTTTTAAAACGACATGTAACAAGATTTTCTCGAAAATTTTTATCTTGTATCAATCGCTTAAGAAGCAACAGTAGCAAGCTCATAATTGCTGCAATATTTATTTTAATAGCATCCACAAGGCTAAAGTGTTGAAGACTACATGATTTCTATACTCTGCATAATTGAAACCCCCTAAACGCTTTCGTGTGACCATGAGCGAGGAAATCAAAAACACATTACACCGCATCATTGCGCACTTTTACGCCCAAATTGATGTAAATTTTTGTGAGAGTTGACATTGCGCGCCACTCAGCTCATCGGACACTTCATCTTCTGTGACTGCGTTCAACGGTTGCGTCGTTGGCCTTGGTCGTTTATGTTGCGGTGGCCTAGGCCAAAGCGGTTACCGCCGGTGGCCACAACCGCAGCTCCGCAACACCGGCACCGGTTAATGAAAGTGAAAATGGTCAGAGGGGGGGGGTTCATTAATCAAAGTATGTTATGACTATTGGCAGTGCCTTCACTTCGCATCCGATCTGGCCTACTACGCTATCTTTGGGAGTTTCAGGGCATTTTTCCTGACCATGCGTGGCTGGTCGGTCGGAAATTGTGGTTCCGGAGCCTACTGGAAGTTGCATGAAACGTAACTTTTCTAAAGGGCGATCCATGCGTTCAATTAATGTCGCTTGATACGGGACCGACGACAGGTTGCACGGTGCGCGCTGTGGGTGTTGGGGTAAAAGTGGACATTTTTTTTGGGAAATTGATTTAATTTGAAATCGTTCAACATATTCGATTTGTCATATTTTCAATATCCTGAGCATTTTGAATAACTTTTCAACTGGCAAGTCCACTGTTCCCCACTGCAACTGGTTCCAGGTGGGGCCGGTGGCACAACATCCTCGTTTTGTCAGCATCATTGCCGACGGTTCCGGACTGGACGCGCATTCGAGGTAGCTTCAAACGGCCAGAAATTTGTTCACCTTAACCACACCAGTGGGCCGGGTTGAACTTTTGATCAACTTTGCGAAACAAACAAACTCCAAATGTGTAATCAATTTTGGGAGAAAAAAGTTTTCCACCTGCTGTGGGACAGCGTAGTAAAAAAAGTAAATCAAAACAACAATTTTCAACTTTTTGCAACATTGATGTCGAAGGTGATTGTTGTCGGGATCACGTGTGATTGGACAATTTTTCCTCCAGGAGTAGGAGAGAGGGTGAAAAGAAAAACAAACATTTCCAAAGTATAATCAATCTCTGTGCTCTTGAAAATGGCTCAGAAGAAGGGAGAAGGAGGTTAAGCAAAACTTTTCACAGTTTGAATGGCAGGTCAGTCTAATGCAGGGGTGCCCAACCTAGTGTTAGTTCATTACCATGATTATTAAAAGATAAACAAAGATAAATTTCAAAAATATGATTATTTGATTTATTTTTTTTTGTTTAAAATTGATTGAGTAATTGTTTATGAAAAAAATATTTTTGCTCGCTAATGTTTTTACTTATTTTGGACTTTTTTAAAAATTCTAGAATTTTTTGCAGCAATCTTTATTTTCAGTATGAGTAAATTGCTTTCTGTAAGGTTTTTCAAACAAAAATTTATCACTGCAAAATTTCATTTAAAAAAAATAGCTTTGCTTACTCACTTATTGAAAAAAAAAATCAATTTAAATCAAGTCCTCAAAAAAGAAAAGCTTCAATTTGCAGTAAACATGGTACAAATTGTAAAATTTTAAATTAAGTGTCTTATTGTGAATTTTTAAACAGAGATACAAGTTTTTTTTTCATTTACATTTTTACAAAATGGGTAATTTCATTATCTTGCACCATTTTACAGTTTATTTATTGATTCTGAAACTTTCAATAAAGAAATGACATGAATAAAATTTAAACATAAAAATTGCATTCAAAAGAAAAAATATTTCAAAATAATAGTTGAATTCACAACATTTTATCGCAAAAAATTATCTCAAGTTTTTTTTTTTTTATTTAGACACTCAATTTTTTTATTTAATATTTCATGATCAGCGTTAGGGGCCGGTCATAAAACTATTTTGAATAGTCGTCGCGGGCCGGATGAAAAGGCTTCACGGGCCGGACGTTGGGCAGGCCTGGTCTAATGGATTGGCAATGTATCAAATTAAATATAAATAATTGTTTTATTTAAAAAAACTCCTTTAACGTTTTTTATTAACAAAAATTTATAAAGAAAAAAACAAACCAAAAACTGAAAAGAAAATTGTTTGGGAAGCCCTGGCAAAAAGGAGAATGAAAATAAAAAAATAGGAAAAAAATCTCAACTGAACAATAAGTAACTTCTCGATCCGGTGCTCAATGGCTGAAACAGCTTGGTGTACACCACGTTCGGATGCTGTATGGTAAACAGATTCTGGTTAACCTTACTTCATATGCACACTTGCGAGAAAGCGGAAAATTGAAAATGTACACTAAAAGTTCCCCCCCCTGAAGTTTTTTGACGAAACCAGTTTTGCTCAATTTCGATTAACCTGACATGGCTGAGACAGGCATTTCAATCATCCTTCAGAATAAAAAATAATTAAAATCCACTCAAAGGCAGCTTACATCGAAGAGTTTTCATTAGCGGTCCCATCTAACCCATTACAGAGTCCTAAAAAGCCCTCTTTTATCACCCAAAGCACACATTAACGCATCACGGAACACGTCTTTTTTGAGCAAAAATCTCAATCAACTCCAAAAGCAAGCAAGTCACACTCTCGGAGGTCGTAAAACATTGAGTCTCGGAATCGCGCCCCCCTGATGTCGATTACAGGACAGTGCTTGACGGGTACTGTGACGTGGTTCCCCAGAGAGATAGCGAAAGAGAGTAGCAACTTACTCGAACGTGTCAGGGTGGCAAGAAAACCCGCCCACCGTGCGTGGCGAAAATTGAAGGCTGCTGTGGAAAATAAGGACGATAAGGAATTGGACAGTGGGTTGTAAAACGGTGAGTTTACGCGACGAAAAAATTATAAATTATTTTGAAAAAAAAAGTTTTATGTTTTATGTTTTATGTTTTATGTTTTATGTTTTATGTTTTATGTTTTATGTTTTATGTTTTATGTTTTATGTTTTATGTTTTATGTTTTATGTTTTATGTTTTATGTTTTATGTTTTATGTTTTATGTTTTATGTTTTATGTTTTATGTTTTATGTTTTATGTTTTATGTTTTATGTTTTATGTTTTATGTTTTATGTTTTATGTTTTATGTTTTATGTTTTATGTTTTATGTTTTATGTTTTATGTTTTATGTTTTATGTTTTATGTTTTATGTTTTATGTTTTATGTTTTATGTTTTATGTTTTATGTTTTATGTTTTATGTTTTATGTTTTATGTTTTATGTTTTATGTTTTATGTTTTATGTTTTATGTTTTATGTTTTATGTTTTATGTTTTATGTTTTATGTTTTATGTTTTATGTTTTATGTTTTATGTTTTATGTTTTATGTTTTATGTTTTATGTTTTATGTTTTATGTTTTATGTTTTATGTTTTATGTTTTATGTTTTATGTTTTATGTTTTATGTTTTATGTTTTATGTTTATGTTTTATGTTTTATGTTTTATGTTTTATGTTTTATGTTTTATGTTTTATGTTTTATGTTTTATGTTTTATGTTTTATGTTTTATGTTTTATGTTTTATGTTTTATGTTTTATGTTTTATGTTTTTTTATGTTTTATGTTTTATGTTTTATGTTTTATGTTTTATGTTTTATGTTTTATGTTTTATGTTTTATGTTTTATGTTTTATGTTTTATGTTTTATGTTTTATGTTTTATGTTTTATGTTTTATGTTTTATGTTTTATGTTTTATGTTTTATGTTTTATGTTTTATGTTTTATGTTTTATGTTTTATGTTTTATGTTTTATGTTTTATGTTTTATGTTTTATGTTTTATGTTTTATGTTTTATGTTTATGTTTTATGTTTTATGTTTTATGTTTTATGTTTTATGTTTTATGTTTTATGTTTTATGTTTTATGTTTTATGTTTTATGTTTTATGTTTTATGTTTTATGTTTTATGTTTTATGTTTTATGTTTTATGTTTTATGTTTTATGTTTTATGTTTTATGTTTTATGTTTTATGTTTTATGTTTTATGTTTTATGTTTTATGTTTTATGTTTTATGTTTTATGTTTTATGTTTTATGTTTTATGTTTTATGTTTTATGTTTTATGTTTTATGTTTTATGTTTTATGTTTTATGTTTTATGTTTTATGTTTTATGTTTTATGTTTTATGTTTTATGTTTTATGTTTAATGTTTTATGGTAACAAAAAAAAGTATTGACGAAATATTTGAAAAAAAATCCAAAAAATAATACTGTAATCAGAGGTGACTTTGAACAGGGAGGTGAAATTGGGTCATACAAATTTCAGCATTTATTTGAATGTTAACAAAATTCTTTTCTCAGAAACTTGATTTATTTCTAATGACTCAGTCAGGAGTGGCTTTGAACAAGTTAAAAAAAATCAATAATATTTCTGCTTTTATTTTTTTTTCTGAGAAAACATTTTTATAACATTTTATCAGAGTAGTCATGATCGTCGTATAGTGACAAATTGACTTGAGGAATTGTCATGTATAATAAGTAATAAACTTTGAAGGTCTTCCTTAAGGTGAAGCTGTCCAAAACAAAACAAAAATCACTTCCCGAGCAGACGGAAATAGCTTGGAAATAACATTCTTTGATATTTGAAAATACTAGCCCAATAACATTTTATGTAATTTATAATAAGATTTGTTACTCTTCGTTATGGTTTTAATGTTATTGGATTGTTATTGTAATAACAGTCTTATAGCAATTTTAGTTATTCTTCGAACAAATCTTTGTTATTTTTTTTTGTTATTTTAACAACTAATCCGATCATCCCAATAACAGTTTGAGATATTCTTCCATAACAAAAAAATTTATTCCAAAGTTGTTTTGCCTTTCAACCAATATCAGACCAATAACAAATTTTGTTATGATAACAAAAAAAAACATAAACTGTTATTAAACCCTTATGCAAAAAATGATTTTTCAAGAAGATTCCATAACACTTTCTGTTATTTTAACAGTATTCGTTATTGAAATAGCATGCATTTTGTTATTTCCGTCTGCCTGGGTTCACTATATAATTCTTTGTTTTTAATTCAAGTCCAAAAATCTCTGCAAACAATTATTTTTTTTTTCAATTTTCGCATACTGAAATAATTATTAAGTTCCTAATATTATTTAAAACAATAATAAAACCAACCAGAAAAACGTTCAAATTTTGACTACTTGAATATGTAATTTTTGATTAAGTTTTTGGAACATTTTACGAAGACAAAACAAAAACAAGAGAATGCAGATTTCCCACAGTCCTCACGAATACCTGAGAATGTATAAAGGCACGATTTTCCCACCGAATAAACTTGCAAATTAAAAAAACCCCTCTTTTCAAGAAGGAATGTGAACCGTTACAAGACCAAGGAAAAATCAGGAAAAAATGTTGTTTCTCATTTCAAGCAACTAAGCAGGAAATCGCCATAAAAAATTAGCACGCACCATTCCCATTCTCCCACCTCGAGAGGTATTCCCAGCACGACCACACCATTTTTCCTCGTTGCAGTAAAGATTGCGAATCCATCTTTTTAGTACCAATTTGTGTGCTCAAGTGTCGAACACCTCAACCAAACCCACAAACCTTCCACCTTTTTTCCCCTCCAAGCAAAAAAACACAAAACACTTGACTTGTAATCCCTTAACGAAGGACTTTCTCCCACACCCTCCCCCTCAGAAAATTACACACCCCCACTGGGAGAAGTACGGAAAGTCCCTGAACGAGGAAACGACAAGAAATTAAACAAAGTGTTACACACACACAACATGAGCACAGCAACAAACCAACCAAAAACAGTAGTAATCATTGGGCTAACAACAATTTTCCGGGAGAATAAAACAAGACAGCGGAAGGGTGGGTGGGAAAAAAGCGAGCCGTTTGTGAATTGGGATTTTTCGAATGGGGTCGAAATCCTTGTTTCGAGGAATGATTTGTAAAAGTTTTGCCGGTTGAAATAGACAATGTTTTAACAATAGGGTTGAGAAAAGTTCAGGTGCGAGAAAAATTATGATTTTCCGAGAGGTACTGGGAGAATGGAACAAGGAGCAAAATATGCAAATTATGTGGTGTTAAATTCAATGCGGCTGGTTTGTTGGAGGTGGAATTTAAATTGAAATGAATTTGTTTTGCATTTTTTTTTTTTCAATAATGGCAGTGGGAATGTCTGAGTGGTGGGTTCTATGCGTGGAATGTTCACAATATTTGCTGTGGTTTAATTATATTGCATTGATTGACTTTAATCAGATCAATTACATTTACCCTGCACACCTCATTTATATCGAATAACACAATGTGGTATTTAGTTATAAACTAGACTGTGTTAGCTTTCTTAAATTTTTATGTTGAACGTACGTTCTCAAAAAAATCATTCAATTTTAAACTGTGAAATCCATTTAATAATTTCAACTTTTTAGTTGCTTTTTACAATCATTTTTTTATTAATAACACTTAGAATACCTTAGTAGTGAACTGCATGGTACAAACCTGAAAAGAAAGAAAAAAAATACTGTTATTATTTGATACTTGAAGTGGTTTTCGCAACTCGAAATAAAAAATCTTAACAAAAAATGTTTAATGATGTTGTTGGAAATGAATACCTTAAGAGCGAGATCACAAACAGAGCATTGGTCGTTTTGACCTCACCAATCTGCCTGAAATTTTCAGGGCTCGTTTTTACATATAAAACTACCATCTGGCCAAAATATGAGCACTCTAGGTCAACGGGAAGTGGGGTAAATTGGGACACAAAGTTTTCAAAAACGTCAAAAATCATAAATTGGCTGTAACTTTGGCAAACATCAATAAAATTTAAAAATTCAAAATGCATCTGAAAGGGTTTAAAAAATGCAACAAACTGCGGGGTGAAGCTTCCCAATTGGTTAAATCTACAGGAATCAAAAAATCAAACCATCCACATTAACGACCCCCTGGGTCTTTTGTGGTCTCTATTGCAAGTTTCTGCTCGAACCTAGGAGTCCGAAGGCTTGAATGGGGAGAGCACCCAAACCTCTTTCTACTCCAAGGAACCTTCCACCCCAGTATTTGAACTGACGACCTTTGGATTGTGAGTCCATCCGACGCCAGCGATTCCACCGGAGTAGGCTTGGTTTGGTGTGTTGTTTGTACTTATGGCATGGAGACGACTTCTACACCTGGAATAACTTAACGGCCTAACAACAACCAAGGCCGGGACCGACATTTTACTTCCTCATCCGATGGAAGGTTGCAGCAGATGGGAAACGAACCCAGAATTATCCGCTTACAAAGCGGACAGCGTAACCATTCAGCCACGCACTGCCACAGGAAGTTATTGGCGTTTTTTTGTGAAAAAAGCACAATTTTCAATCTCATATAGAAAAGAGTTCCATCCAGATATCAACTCGATTCAACCTGGACTTTGTAGAGGACATCTGGGACTAACATCTGAGACTGATAATGGTTTGGGTAAGGCAGTTTAACACATCAAATAAACACTTTGCTCTTTTAGTGAATTTTTGGGTTAATTATTTTTGCTCGGGAGACCCTTTGGATCCCATTTTCTGGTGATTATTTTATCATATTCGTGTTTCTGAGTCAATTTCACAATAGAAACATGCAAATAAGTGTTAATTTTCATCAATTTCAACCCTATGAAAAAAATAAAGGTAAAAAAAATAAGAGGCTGCTTTTTTCTCTTGCCATCTAGTATCCTTGGAGCCGGATGTAATTGGAAGATTTTTTTAACATTCTTTTTTTAAAGGGTTAAAATGGATGAAAATAAACAAATTCGCTTTTACTAATGTTTTTAATATACTAAACGTGGGAATTCCACAGCACTTTCGGAGAAATCCTAAATCTACTTGAAATAATAGCAAAAATATTTCATTTGAAAATATTTATGTTCAGAAAAGTGCCTGTGTAAAAAAAAGTAGGTGATGATACTATGTATAAAAAAGCAAAGCAATCCACTTTGCGACTATTTTGAAAAAAAGTAACTAAAAAATGGCTATACCTTGAAAACGGATCACTTTATCAAAATTCCACTGAAGTACTTTTTGATTCCAATTTCTATTTCACATCAAAAAATTAAATTGAAAAATGATTGCGACCAATATTTCGATTTTTTGAAAAAAAAAAAATGGCATTGATTCAAAAAATCATAACTCGGTCAAAGAGTCTGTTATTAACAGAGCAACGAGTCAGACGTGCGTCCCTCACACACAAAAAGAGTGCTAAAAAGTGCAAAAAATGCCTCACGGCAAGAAAAAGAGGCGATCCTCACCAGTAGGATCCGTAGATTTGAAGAAGCTAAAGAATGCCGAAGCGCTACCTGCAAAGCCAGGCAGTTTGAGCAAGGACGCTCAAAATTTGTCTGGAAACAAGTTCGCTACCCTCCCTGTGGACGTGAGCGAGAAGGAAGAATTTGAACGACGGGAAAAGTTGCCACCCATTTTTGTGAAAACATCGTCATCAGATTCGGTGCGAAAGTGGCTGACCGGGTTTATCAAATCTGGTGCTTTACGAGCTTCCATTCGCTTGTGTGCTGATGGACTCAAAATTCTGCTACCTACCAGAAAGGATTACAACTACGTTCGGGATTTCCTGAATAGCACAAAGATTGAATACTACAGCCATAACGATCCAGGTAAACGCCCCATGAAACAGGTCCTCCGAGGCCTGTATGACATGGATGTAAATGTGTTGAAAGAAGAGCTCAAATCTCTTAAGTTGAACGTAATCGAAGTCTTCAAGATGACGAGACACAACAAGGACATCAAGTATCGTGATCAACTGTACCTGGTTCATCTCGAGAAAGGATCGACAACGCCGTCTGAGCTGAAAGCAGTTCGGGCAATTTTCAACATCATCGTGACTTGGGAACGTTATCGTCCAGTGCACCGTGACGTGACGCAATGTTCGAACTGTTTGCAGTTTGGACATGGTGGAAGGAACTGTTTCATCAAGAGTCGTTGTGCAACCTGCGGAGGTGAGCACAAAACACAAGCTTGCGAAACAATCAACGAGAACATCGAAGCTAAATGCTTCAATTACGGTGGCGACCATTCGACCAAGAATCGGAGCTGCCCAAAACGTGCTGAGTTTGTCAAAATTCAGCAGCAAGCGACGACGAGGCACCAACCAAATCGCTGCAAAACACCACCGGCATTCCGGTCGTGGATTTTTCTGCTTTGGCGTCACCATCGGGATCTGTTCGAGGGATTTCAAATCTGCAGCCATTGCCGTTGAATCAGCGGCAAAAAGTTGCAGAGAACACACACCTCCAGGCTTCAGTCAGCAACCGAGGGAAAACCAACCAGCAGCAATTTGTCTGGAAACAAGTTCGCTACCCTCCCTGTGGACGTGAGCGAGAAGGAAGAATTTGAACGACGGGAAAAGTTGCCACCCATTTTTGTGAAAACATCGTCATCAGATTCGGTGCGAAAGTGGCTGACCGGGTTTATCAAATCTGGTGCTTTACGAGCTTCCATTCGCTTGTGTGCTGATGGACTCAAAATTCTGCTACCTACCAGAAAGGATTACAACTACGTTCGGGATTTCCTGAATAGCACAAAGATTGAATACTACAGCCATAACGATCCAGGTAAACGCCCCATGAAACAGGTCCTCCGAGGCCTGTATGACATGGATGTAAATGTGTTGAAAGAAGAGCTCAAATCTCTTAAGTTGAACGTAATCGAAGTCTTCAAGATGACGAGACACAACAAGGACATCAAGTATCGTGATCAACTGTACCTGGTTCATCTCGAGAAAGGATCGACAACGCCGTCTGAGCTGAAAGCAGTTCGGGCAATTTTCAACATCATCGTGACTTGGGAACGTTATCGTCCAGTGCACCGTGACGTGACGCAATGTTCGAACTGTTTGCAGTTTGGACATGGTGGAAGGAACTGTTTCATCAAGAGTCGTTGTGCAACCTGCGGAGGTGAGCACAAAACACAAGCTTGCGAAACAATCAACGAGAACATCGAAGCTAAATGCTTCAATTACGGTGGCGACCATTCGACCAAGAATCGGAGCTGCCCAAAACGTGCTGAGTTTGTCAAAATTCAGCAGCAAGCGACGACGAGGCACCAACCAAATCGCTGCAAAACACCACCGGCATTCCGGTCGTGGATTTTTCTGCTTTGGCGTCACCATCGGGATCTGTTCGAGGGATTTCAAATCTGCAGCCATTGCCGTTGAATCAGCGGCAAAAAGTTGCAGAGAACACACACCTCCAGGCTTCAGTCAGCAACCGAGGGAAAACCAACCAGCAGCAACGGATGAAGGCAGCAGTGACCTGTTTTCACCACAAGAACTTCTGAACATTTTCATCGAGATGACAACAACACTACGTGGTTGCAAAACTCGCCAGGAACAAGTAAGAACGCTTGGAGGATTTATCTTGAAATACAGTTCGTAGTTAACTCGTTCTATTGATTTTGAATAATTCAAAGAATTTTTTATTTTAGTTTTAAGTTAGGATTAGTTGTTAAAATATATTTTTCTTTTTTACCCAAATGTATTCGATTCAATGCAAAAATGTAAAACAATTTGAAGTAAATAAATGAATGTGAACAGTTAATAATAAAACGAAAAATACAACAAAGATGAAGAGCATTAAGCCATACCACTTAGCATGTAAAAGAAATGTAATTATTATAAGAAAGTTCAATAAAGACATATTTAATTTCCAATAACTCGGTCAAAGATTTTTTGCCCGTTCTGGAAATTTCTGAAAATTTGGCTAAAATAAAAATAACCAATTTTTTTTACCGTGTTTCGTTTTTTTTTCAGTGTAGTCCCTATCCACACCTACAACTTTGCCGAAGACACCAAATCGATCAAAAAATTCCTTCAAAAGATACAGATTTTTGAATTTTCATACATCATTTTTGTATGGACGGACAGCTGCCAAATTTGTATGGAAAATTATATGGACAAACTGATTGGTGCGCTGGAAGTGGGAACGCGAAGTCGTGATTATTCAGGTTTCAGCATTGTAGCTTGGGAGGTTCGAAAAGCCAAAACCTTATCCTACTAACCAAAAAAAAAAAAAAAAATAATAATTACGTGATGCTTGAAGGAGATTCTGTGGATTCAAAGGTATCAACAAGTATATAGCGAAAAACTATGTGCTTGATGAGTCTGCAACTTCAACTATCGGACTAACATTCCTCCCTTTCGTTGAACTGCAGGCTTCTTGGGAGGGTGCCGGTATTGACTAATTTTGAAAGTTGATTTTTTAATTATTTAATATACCCCTTAAGGGACTTTGCTAAAATTGGCAAGACTATAGGATAATTTTGACCAATTTTGTCGGGGTCATTATTTTGGCCATACAATGGGGTCTTT
This sequence comes from Culex quinquefasciatus, assembly GCF_015732765.1. Classification (NCBI taxonomy): domain Eukaryota; kingdom Metazoa; phylum Arthropoda; class Insecta; order Diptera; family Culicidae; genus Culex; species Culex quinquefasciatus. The sequence goes on along the minus strand of NC_051863.1, from coordinate 160,234,315 downwards.
AAGCTGAAATTATTCTAAAATGTTGAAATTTTGAAAGTTATTTTTTTAATTATTTGATATACCCCCTAAGGGATATTGCTCATTATTTTGGCCATGAAATGGAATCTTTAAGTTGAAATTATTCTAAAATGTTGAAATTGAAATTATTTGATATACACCCTAAAGGACTTTGCTAAAATTGGCTAGAACTATGGAATTACTTTGACCAATTTCATCGGGGTAATTTAAAATTGACTGACGTTGAAGTTTGAGCTGGAGTGAGACCTCGGAGACGGCACTGGATTCAGCTAGTTTTCAGCAACTTTTACTTGGAGTCGGAATCAGTGAAGTCGGGTATTTTTGGAGAGCTGAAGTTGGCGTAGACGTCATATCCTGCATCCAGAGTCGGAACTGTCTTCAATGTATGGATTCAAAGTCGCTTCGAGGTACTCGACTCTGCAGCCGTGAATAGTACAGAGGAGTTATGGCAACTGCAGGTTTATTTGGGCATACCGAAAGCACCATAAAAGTTGAGCCGGATTAAAAAATACAAAAATTAAAATTAAAAAAGATCGATTTCGTCGAGAACTGCTCTGCTGTAAAAATCAAGTTGTGCAACGAGTTGAGTCTTTATGCGATTTCGGAAAACATCCCATGAATTGGATTTTTAAAGTGAAACGTTTGAGTCGCTTGCCATATAAAGTTGTTTTCAACTCGTTACAAAATTTGATTTTCGTTGTATTTAGCCAGCTCGGTAAAGCTACGAAAAAGTACGAAAAGTATGACTCGTGATTATTTTTTTTTTTGCAAATATAAAAAACGTTGAAACTATCAATCAACATGTTCAAACCATTTACCAAGCAAAACATGTTGAAACGCTTTCCCCCAAACTCCAAGCGAAAATCATACATAATTGAACGGAACAACCTTTCTGTCCCTCTCGAACACGGCCCCATGACCTTTCACGGGCTCATCCGAACTTTTCAAGCGTTTTGTCGTAAAACGCAAAAAACAAAACCCAAAAACGAAACAACAACAACATCGCTAGACCGGTGTCGTCATCAAAAAGGACACCCTCCCCGCACAGAAAGTTCACCGCCATTTTAGCTTTCTCTTATATCGTCCTCCGATTTCCCAGGAGCGCATCACCTCACCGGCTGAAGAGGATTAAACGAGCTGAAGCCTGCGTCCCCCGGTGGGTTTTCCTCCCTCCACGGTCCCATTGTGTGTCATTGTGCGTTTGATTTTTCTCAGAAGGCAGACTTGCCTTCCCCTCCCACTTCAAGGAGCAGCAAGTTTGCCCTTTTGACCGTAGTAAACGAACGCTTTAGCTTTTTAAAGGTTATCTTTTGTTTTCTGGTTCTGAGATGTGAGATTTTTTTTTTTAAACTAAGCTGTTAATCAAGGCCACGTCAAGTTACGAGTCAGTTGAGTTTTCCATCACTGAAGAAAATCCTCTCACAATTTAAAATCTCCATAAACGTAAAAAGGATCAGCGAAAACGCTTTTCAGTTCAGAGATTGAAAATAAAATTTTCCGGCCAGCGGTCATAACGAGTTTTATTTCATCACAGCGTTTTATTTTTTCGCGAATCAATTTAACAAGTGTCCGCAGAGGGATGGGTTGTGCTTCCGGTTGCAAAACGTTCCACGAATAAATCCGTAATAAAGTGTTATTCAATGAGCAATTCCAGCCCAAAACAGGAATTTTTCAGGTACTTTTTTCTCGACCCTCTCCAATTTCAATGAAACTTTGTAGACATGTTATATAAGCTCGCTTATATAAGCCATTTGTGTATATGGAGCCAGTTCCACACGATAATGACATTTGAGAAGGGCGTAAGTGTTTTAAATATTTTGTAATTCGGAATTTAAATATTTCTGTATCTCGAAGCCGTTGCATCGTATCAAAAGTGGTCAAAGACAAACTTGTAGGAAATTTGACGGGCTTTTCGATAAAAATACACTGAAAGAAAAAACACCCAACTTTTATGAGATTTTTGATTTTTAAGTTTAAAAGTTAAATTTGAGGCCCACGATTTTTTCGTTCAAAATTTTTGTGAAGATAGCCTAAGATGTTACAAAGACTCACGAAAAAGGCAGGATGGAGCAACTCACCTAAAAATACAAAATCATTTACTGAAACTGTTTTTTGAAAAGTGCTCTAAACGTCAAAATTTTCAAAAACCGAATACGAGAATCGATTCTTCAGACAATTTTACATAAAAGTCTCCATATTGACCATTGTCCTAAGTCCAATCCTTGTAAAGTTACAGTGGTTTTAAAAATAAAAATGTTGAAAAAATAGGTTTTTTGATGGTTTTTGGCAATTTCTATATGACAGACTTGATTTTTTAGTCTCGAAAATATTTTTACCGGAAAGCTCGTCAAATTTTCCATAAGTTTGTCTTTGACAACATTTAAATTGGATGTATGAGCTTGCAGATATAAGCTAATTACATTGCTCATAATTGAAAACATCATATTTTTTCAGTGTAGTATAGTAACCTGGATAGTAAATTAGCTTATATCTGTAAGCCCATACATCAAATTGAAATGTGGTCAAAGACAAACTTATGGGAAATTGGACGAGCTTTCCGGTAAAAATATTTACGAGACTGAAAAATCAAGTCTGTCATATAGAAATTGCCAAAAACCATCAAAAAACCTATTTTTTCAACATTTTTATTTTTAAAACCGCTGTAACTTCACAAGGATTGGACTTAGGACAATGGTCAATATGGAGACTTTTATATAAAATTGTCTGGAGAATCGATTCCCGTATTCGGTTTTTGAAAATTTTGGCGCTTAGAGCACTTTTCAAAAAAACAGTTTCAGTAAATGATTTTTGTATTTTTTTAGGTGAGTTGCTCCATCCTGCCTTTTTCGTGAGTCTTTTTGTAACATCTTAGGCTATCTTCACAAAAATTTTGAACGAAAAAAAATCGTGGGCTCCCCCTCAAATTTGACTTTTAAACTTAAAAATCAAAAAATCTCATAAAAGTTGGGTGTTTTTCTTTCAGTGTATTTTTATCGAAAAGCCCGTCAAATTTCCTACAAGTTTGTCTTTGACCACTTTTTGATACGATGCAACGGCTTCGAAATACAGAAATATTTAAATTCCGAATTACAAAAATATTTAAAACACTTACGCCCTTCTCAAATGTCATTATCGAGTGGAACTGGCTCCATATACACAAAAATGGCTTATATAAGCGAGCTTATATAACATGTCTACAAAGTATCATTGAAATCGGAGAGGGTCGGGTTCAACCGATTCCCTATTTGGCATGGAATTGCTCCAATATGATTTTTATACAGAAGCAGAGGAAATTCCGAGGGATAAAAGGGCATCAATTAAATTTTTTATTGAGTTTTACAATTTGTGCATTTTTGGAAAGAGAATTGTTTAAATTAAGATTGATGATTCAGTGGAAGATTCGAACAAATTTGAATAAGTTTTAAACCGAATTAAAAAAAATACATAAATCCTAATCCAATTTGTATCTTTGAAAGGCAAATTACGCAAAAAAACGAAAACCCACTTTAAATTCAGCGTCATTTTCCCAACTTTTTTCCATTCCATACCTCGCCCATAGCCCTGGGAGGTTCGCCTCTATTTTGGTCCACCTCGACACCAGGGACATCACGTGCGATAGTCCGGAGCCCTAGCAAGGACAGCCAGCAGCAACAAAAAAAAAATACGCATAAACACCTTCCCTCCTGGGGACCATAACGAGTCAACAACATCCAACTTCCCAGCTGGCCGGATGGTGATGACTTGGCTGACCTGTCTGCCTGCCGGCCAGGGCGCGAAACCTGGCTTTGATCCTGGGCTATTAGCACTAATTTAATGATACTCGGGCTTTATAGGACAGAGGGACGCTTCGTAAAACTTGGCTTTTTGGGAAACGAGTCTCGCTGTGCACATCGGCGAGTGCAGTGAATTAGTGGTTATTTGGATGCTGATGGAAATTGGAATGTGATTCGTTTTATTTTTTGAAAGTACAATCATGGCAAATTTATGGATTGCAAAAAGATTTGAAATTGTGTACTGATCAAATTCTAAAACACCTGTCTTCAAACACAATTTCGACTTGATCGCAAAAGTAAACTAACAAGTTATCTTATCGAATCAAAATAAAAAAATACGAATTTTGAAGAGAGGGAAAGAGGATTTGGTATGCTTAAGACACATTTCAATTTTAGAATGGTTCCTGAATTGTTTTAAACATATTTTTCAATGTTATATTATAGTAAATATTCTATAAAAAATTCTACATTCAGCAATTTCAGTTATATTTTAATAATAGGTTTAAAGTAAATAAGTATTATCAAACTAGAACCGGAAAAATAAAAATAAAATAAAAATAAAACAAATAAATAAAATAAAAATAAAACATTTTTTTTATTAAAAGGCAAAAAAGCACAGAATACATTAATAAATTAGAGTTCTATGAAATGAAAAAAAACTTGAAAGTTTTAAATTTCTGAAAAAAAAAACTGTTTCAATGATTTGTTTTAACTTTATTGTGAAATTAAATTTTTTTTCTGTCGCTTAATAAAATTATGATGCAATTAGTTTTAATTATTCCATGAAACCAAAAAAAGCAATCCACGGGTCTTTTGTGGTCTCTAGTGCAAGTTTCTGCTCATTTCTAGGCGCCCGAAAGTTATGTGTGGTGAGTCACTCAAAACCTCTTTTACGCAAATGGACCGACGTTTTACTTCCCCATCCGATAGAAGGCCAGCAGGATAAGGCGAGAATCGAACACGCGAATGAAACCATAAACCGCAAAAAAACTGAATACCCCATCGTAAGCCTATTTGAAAAAAAAAAAATAAGCAGGAAATTTCATGAGTCGTTTTGTCCATTATTATGATTTTTCTAATGACAAATAATTACAATAATTGCAAAATACATATGACAAGTACCCTAATTTCTCTATCCGACTCTTTTTAAATATTTCAGAAGCAGAGATATGTTCGGAAGAAAATAAAAGAAAACAATTAACTCAATCCACCTATGTGGTTGATGCCTTCCTCACTCTTTAGCACCAATGGGTGATATAATGGGTTTGGATACAAATTCATCATATTTTCCTAGATTTGGAATAAAAAAGTACACAAATATCATTAAGAATCATAACATGAGACAGGGTTGCGAGATCTTCAAACTTTTAGACACGTTTGAAAGGTTTTTAACTACCTAACAAACGATTAGTCTTTTATGTACATAAATATCACTTAAGTCGTCAAAACTTGAGACAGGGTTGTCAGATATTCAATGTTTTGGACCCCTCGATTGCAAGATTTTTCGATTACCTACCCAACAATAGGTCGGATGATGGATCCGGACATATTTTTCGTACAGATAAACGAGATCCGGCCACAAAAAGCACCTTAATATCACTTAAATGGTCAAAACTTGAAACAGGTTTGCCAGATCTTCGAAATTTTGCACTCGTTTGAAAGGTCTTTTGATTGAGTATCCATCAATATATATAACATGATGATATTTAGGACGATTCATGGTCATTTATCTAACATTTACCGAACATTTGAACTATTTATCGAAACTTAAATTTTTTTGGAACCCGATCTATGGGACTCTAAACCGAGTCAAATGCGACCAGTTTGGCCTAAATCGGTTCAGCTCCAGCTGAGAAAACTGAGTGTCAATTCTGGTAACACACATACACACAGACAGACAGACATTTGTTCAGTTTTCGATAGAAATACGTGAAGGTGGGTCTATGAGATTTTTGTAAAAAAGCTCATTTTTAGAGCAGGATTATAGCCATAGGAAGATTTAGTTATTTGTGAAACTATAAAATGTTGTGTTTTTACCCCATTTTATTTTTGGACTTTCAATGTGATTAAAGGGCAAGGTTAAAAGTATTCATTGATGTTGCAAGTGTTGATTTATAGAGTTTTTGTTATAATTTTAGCATTCTATGCAAAGAAAATTCAAATCTTTAAAAATGTATTTTTAAACAATTTTTTTTTCATTTTCGTGATTGTACTCGATTTAAAGAACAGCGGTGTCATCTAGTGGTGACTAGTAAAAAATGTTTTGCAAGATTTGTTTATTTTTGATAAAAGAGCAGTTCTCCCAGCTTTCGGTCATTCGATTTTTTTTTTAATCTGATTGAAGCTTTTTTGGTGCCTTCGGTATGCCCAAATGAGCCATTTTGCATCATTAGTTTGTCCATATGATTTTCAAAACAAATTTGGCAGCTGTCCCTACAAAAATTATATGTGAAAATTCAAAATCTGTATCTTTTGAAGGAATTTTTGATCGATTTGGTGTCTTCGGCAAAGTTGTAGGATATAGACAACACTGTCACGGTGAAAATTTTTTGGTGATTTTTATTTTACTTTTCGTCACAAAAACTTGATTTGCAAAAAACACTATGCATATTTTTTATATGTTTCAGAGGACATAAATGCCAACTTTTCAGAAATTTCCAGGTTGTGCAAAAATCTTTGAGCAAGTTATGAGTTTTGAATCAATACTGACTTTTTCAAAAATCGAAAAATTGGTCGCAAAATTTTTCAATTTCATTTCAAATTTGCAATCAAAAGTACTGTAGTGATATTTTGATAAAGTGCACCGTTTTCAAGTTAAATCCATTTTTGGTGATTTTTTGAAAATAGTCACAGTTTTCATTTTTAAATAATAACACATGTTTGCCCACCTATGAAAAAATATTTTGAAAAGCTGAATTCTCTATATTTTGCTTTTTGAATTTTGTTGATACGACCCTTAGTTGCTGAGCTATTTCCATGCAAAGGTTTAAAAAGCAGGAAAACTGATGTTTTCTAAGTCCCACCCAAACAACACACCATTTTCTAATGACCATATCTCAGCAACTAATGGTCCAATTTTCAATGTTAAAATATGAAACATTCGTGAAATTTCCCGTTCTTTTCGAAAAAAATGTTTTCAAAATTTTGAAACCAAGACAAACATTTCAAAAGGGCGTAATATTGAATGTTTGGCCCTGTTGAAATGATAGTCTTGGTTTAAAAATTTTGAAAATATTTTTTTTCAAAAAGATCTTAGAAAACATCAATTTTCCTGCCTTTTAAACCTTTGCATGGCAATATCTCAAAACAAACATTCAAACATCTTAGCTTTTCAAAAATATTTTTTTCAAAAGTGGGCAAACATGTGCACTTATTTAAAAAAATGAAAAACTGCGATTTTTTTCAAAAAAGTCACCTAAAAATGGATTTAACTTGAAAACAGTGCACTTTATCAAAATATCACTACAATACTTTTTGATTGCAAATTTGATTTTACATCGAAAAATGAAGTTAAAAAATTTCTGCGACCAATTTTTCGATTTTTTGAAAAAATCAGTATTGATTCAAAAATTCTTAACTCACTCAAAGATTTTTTGCACAACCTGGGAATTTCTGAGAAGTTGGCATTTGATGTCCTCTAAAACATATCAAAAAATAAAAAAAATAAAAATAGTGTTTTTTTTTTGCAAATCAAGTTTTAGTGATGAAAAGTTATACTAAAAATCACCAAAAAAATTCACCGTGTATCACTTTTTTTCAGTGTTGTCCATATCCACCTACAACTTTGCCGAAGACACCAAATCGATCAAAAAATTCCTTCAAAAGATACAGATTTTTGAATTTTCACTTAACATTTTTGTATGGACAGCTGCCAAATTTGTATGGAGAAAACTCCTTAAATATTACAGAAAAATAAACTATTCGAAAATGCAAAATGTTGAAAAAAGATTCCATAAACTATTTTAAGAACTGATCATGATGGAATGAATGGAAAAACTAGCAAAAATAAAATAGATTTGCTTAGAATATTATGCTAAAGTATGTTTTCGGTTTGACTATTGACTATTTCATAAATGCGATTTTTTTATAAATTTTAAAACGCTATTAACAAAACAACTGTTTTTTAAAACAATTAAAAAAGAGGATTAAACGAGCTGAAGCCTGCGTCCCCCGGTGGGTTTTCCTCCCTCCACGGTCCCATTGTGTGTCATTGTGCGTTTGATTTTTCTCAGAAGGCAGACTTGCCTTCCCCTCCCACTTCAAGGAGCAGCAAGTTTGCCCTTTTGACCGTAGTAAACGAACGCTTTAGCTTTTTAAAGGTTATCTTTTGTTTTCTGGTTCTGAGATGTGAGATTTTTTTTTTTAAACTAAGCTGTTAATCAAGGCCACGTCAAGTTACGAGTCAGTTGAGTTTTCCATCACTGAAGAAAATCCTCTCACAATTTAAAATCTCCATAAACGTAAAAAGGATCAGCGAAAACGCTTTTCAGTTCAGAGATTGAAAATAAAATTTTCCGGCCAGCGGTCATAACGAGTTTTATTTCATCACAGCGTTTTATTTTTTCGCGAATCAATTTAACAAGTGTCCGCAGAGGGATGGGTTGTGCTTCCGGTTGCAAAACGTTCCACGAATAAATCCGTAATAAAGTGTTATTCAATGAGCAATTCCAGCCCAAAACAGGAATTTTTCAGGTACTTTTTTCTCGACCCTCTCCAATTTCAATGAAACTTTGTAGACATGTTATATAAGCTCGCTTATATAAGCCATTTTTGTGTATATGGAGCCAGTTCCACACGATAATGACATTTGAGAAGGGCGTAAGTGTTTTAAATATTTTTGTAATTCGGAATTTAAATATTTCTGTATCTCGAAGCCGTTGCATCGTATCAAAAAGTGGTCAAAGACAAACTTGTAGGAAATTTGACGGGCTTTTCGATAAAAATACACTGAAAGAAAAAAACACCCAACTTTTATGAGATTTTTTGATTTTTAAGTTTAAAAGTTAAATTTGAGGGGGAGCCCACGATTTTTTTTCGTTCAAAATTTTTGTGAAGATAGCCTAAGATGTTACAAAAAGACTCACGAAAAAGGCAGGATGGAGCAACTCACCTAAAAAAATACAAAAATCATTTACTGAAACTGTTTTTTTGAAAAGTGCTCTAAACGTCAAAATTTTCAAAAACCGAATACGAGAATCGATTCTTCAGACAATTTTACATAAAAGTCTCCATATTGACCATTGTCCTAAGTCCAATCCTTGTAAAGTTACAGTGGTTTTAAAAATAAAAATGTTGAAAAAATAGGTTTTTTGATGGTTTTTGGCAATTTCTATATGACAGACTTGATTTTTTAGTCTCGAAAATATTTTTACCGGAAAGCTCGTCAAATTTTCCATAAGTTTGTCTTTGACAACATTTAAATTGGATGTATGAGCTTGCAGATATAAGCTAATTACATTGCTCATAATTGAAAACATCATATTTTTCAGTGTAGTATAGTAACCTGGATAGTAAATTAGCTTATATCTGTAAGCCCATACATCAAATTGAAATGTGGTCAAAGACAAACTTATGGGAAATTGGACGAGCTTTCCGGTAAAAATATTTACGAGACTGAAAATCAAGTCTGTCATATAGAAATTGCCAAAACCATCAAAAACCTATTTTTCAACATTTTTATTTTTAAACCGCTGTAACTTCACAAGGATTGGACTTAGGACAATGGTCAATATGGAGACTTTATATAAAATTGTCTGGAGAATCGATTCCCGTATTCGGTTTTGAAAATTTTGGCGCTTAGAGCACTTTTCAAAAAACAGTTTCAGTAAATGATTTTGTATTTTTAGGTGAGTTGCTCCATCCTGCCTTTTTCGTGAGTCTTTGTAACATCTTAGGCTATCTTCACAAAAATTTTGAACGAAAAAATCGTGGCTCCCTCAAATTTGACTTTTAAACTTAAAAATCAAAAATCTCATAAAAGTTGGGTGTTTTTTCTTTCAGTGTATTTTTATCGAAAAGCCCGTCAAATTTCCTACAAGTTTGTCTTTGACCACTTTTGATACGATGCAACGGCTTCGAAATACAGAAATATTTAAATTCCGAATTACAAAATATTTAAAACACTTACGCCCTTCTCAAATGTCATTATCGAGTGGAACTGGCTCCATATACACAAATGGCTTATATAAGCGAGCTTATATAACATGTCTACAAAGTATCATTGAAATCGGAGAGGGTCGGGTTCAACCGATTCCCTATTTGGCATGGAATTGCTCCAATATGATTTTTATACAGAAGCAGAGGAAATTCCGAGGGATAAAAGGGCATCAATTAAATTTTTTATTGAGTTTTACAATTTGTGCATTTTTGGAAAGAGAATTGTTTAAATTAAGATTGATGATTCAGTGGAAGATTCGAACAAATTTGAATAAGTTTTAAACCGAATTAAAAAAAATACATAAATCCTAATCCAATTTGTATCTTTGAAAGGCAAATTACGCAAAAAAAAAACGAAAACCCACTTTAAATTCAGCGTCATTTTCCCAACTTTTTTCCATTCCATACCTCGCCCATAGCCCTGGGAGGTTCGCCTCTATTTTGGTCCACCTCGACACCAGGGACATCACGTGCGATAGTCCGGAGCCCTAGCAAGGACAGCCAGCAGCAACAAAAAAAAATACGCATAAACACCTTCCCTCCTGGGGACCATAACGAGTCAACAACATCCAACTTCCCAGCTGGCCGGATGGTGATGACTTGGCTGACCTGTCTGCCTGCCGGCCAGGGCGCGAAACCTGGCTTTGATCCTGGGCTATTAGCACTAATTTAATGATACTCGGGCTTTATAGGACAGAGGGACGCTTCGTAAAACTTGGCTTTTTGGGAAACGAGTCTCGCTGTGCACATCGGCGAGTGCAGTGAATTAGTGGTTATTTGGATGCTGATGGAAATTGGAATGTGATTCGTTTTATTTTTGAAAGTACAATCATGGCAAATTTATGGATTGCAAAAGATTTGAAATTGTGTACTGATCAAATTCTAAAACACCTGTCTTCAAACACAATTTCGACTTGATCGCAAAAGTAAACTAACAAGTTATCTTATCGAATCAAAATAAAAAAATACGAATTTTGAAGAGAGGGAAAGAGGATTTGGTATGCTTAAGACACATTTCAATTTTAGAATGGTTCCTGAATTGTTTTAAACATATTTTTTCAATGTTATATTATAGTAAATATTCTATAAAAAATTCTACATTCAGCAATTTCAGTTATATTTTAATAATAGGTTTAAAGTAAATAAGTATTATCAAACTAGAACCGGAAAAATAAAAATAAAATAAAAATAAAACAAATAAATAAAATAAAAATAAAACATTTTTTTTATTAAAAGGCAAAAAAGCACAGAATACATTAATAAATTAGAGTTCTATGAAATGAAAAAAAACTTGAAAGTTTTAAATTTCTGAAAAAAAAACTGTTTCAATGATTTGTTTTAACTTTATTGTGAAATTAAATTTTTTTTCTGTCGCTTAATAAAATTATGATGCAATTAGTTTTAATTATTTTTCGCGAAAATCGTAGTACACCGGTACATCGCGGCGTGAAATTCCGTCGAGATACTCCGGAACCTGCAGTGAATCGGTGGCCACTAAAAACCGTGCGCGACGATCGTGAGATTGGCCAAAATCGTTGCAAATTTATTGGTCGACCCGCAGATCAAATCGGGCCATAACAAAGAACCAAAAAAGTCCCCGCGTGGCAAGTACAATACCGTCGTCGTCGTCGTCTTCGTTCTTTTGCACGGCGTTTGTGTTGTGTGCGGGTATCGTCGTCGTCGTCAACGTGCTGGATGTAGTGCTGCTTGGGAGTGTATACAGAAGAAATTCTCGATAGTGCACAGTGGGTCGGAGTGGAAGATTTAGTGCGAGGAAAAACAACAACAAAAGTTTTTGAAAATTAAAAAGAAAAATAATTCCAAACGAGAGTGCATTCAAAACCCAAATCGTGCGTGCGCCCCCACCCCTCCCTCCATCACCCGTTTTTGGGCGGCTGTACCCCAGGTTAGGGGCGGCCCAAAACAACCTGGTGTTCGATTCCTTCTACTTGTGAGCGGCTGTTCCCCACGTTAGGGGCGGCTCCAAAGAAGAGGTTGACCCCCCCCCCTCTTTGAGCGTCTGTTCTCCAGGTTAGGGGCGGCTCAAAGAAACCGGTGTCCTGCTCCATCGTCGAGGTAAGCGTCTGTTCTCCATGTTAGGGGCGGCTTACTGCAGGTAGAGTTAGGCCCCCCCCCCCCGAGCGTCTGTTCCCCAGGTTAGGGGCGGCTCGAATCAGCGTCTGTACCCCAGGTTAGGGGCGGCTGACTAACAGTCCCAGTGCCAGGGTGGGACTCTAAACAGTCCTGGTACGACGGTCCTCCGGCGAGACAGGGGGTTGGTGATGGCTACACGCACCCGCCGTAAAACTCAAGTGCAGAGAGCTCCAAATGCGAGCCGATCCAATCGCCGACCCGATTTTCGGGGATCCAGGGATTGGAAACTCGGGACGTGGAACTGCAGGTCTCTCAACTTCGATGGGAGCGACCGCATTCTTCACAATGAATTGCGGGTCCGCGGTCTCGAAGTCGTGGCGCTGCAGGAGGTGTGCTGGACGGGGAAGGACCACCGAGAATTCGGTGGGTATACTATGTATTGGAGCGGCGGCGATACACACGAGCTGGGGACAGCTTTTATCGTGCTGGGTGAAATGGCGAAGCGCGTGATTGGGTGGTGGCCAGTCAACGACAGAATGTGCCGGTTGAGAATCAAGGGCCGATTCTTCAACCTGAGCATCATCAACGTGCACAGCCCGCACATGGGAAGCGACGCCGATGACAAGGACGCTTTCTACGAGCTTCTTGACCGCGAGTACAGGAAGTGTCCAAAACACGACGTCAAGATTGTCATCGGCGACTTGAACGCTCAAGTTGGCCAGGAGGAGGAGTTTAGACCGGTTATTGGGAGGTTCAGCGCTCACCAGCAGACGAACGAGAACGGCCTACGACTCATCGATTTCGCTACCTCCCGAAACATGGCCATACGTAGTACCTTCTTCCAGCACACCTCCCTATACAAGTACACCTGGAGATCACCAAACGACACGGAGACGCAAATCGACCATGTTCTCATCGATGGTCGGCACTTCTCGGACATAATCGACGTCAGAACCTACCGTGGCGCGGACATCGACTCGGACCACTACCTGGTGGTGGCCAAGCTGCGCCAACGCCTGTCTGAGGTCAACAAGATCCGGTACCGTCGCCCGCAGCGGTATAATCTGGAGCGGCTCAAGGATCCTGAGGTCGCTACCCAGTACGCGCGGGAACTCGAAGCTGCGTTGCCTGACGAGGGTGAGCTTGCCGAAGCCCCTCTGGAGGCCTGCTGGAGCCATATGGAAGCAGCCATCAACGCAGCGGCATCGAGCGCCATCGGGTACGTGGACCGAGTTCGACGGAACGGCTGGTTTGACGAGGAATGTCAGGCGATTTGGGACGAGAAGAAAGCAGCGCGGGACAAGTGGCTGCTGCGCAACACCCGTGGGAACAAGGAGTCGTACAAACAGTTGCGAAGACAGCAAACCCATCTCTTTCGGGACAAGAAGCGCCGCCTGGAAGAGTTGGAGTTCCAGGATATGGAGCAGCTGTATCGCTCCAACGAAACGCGTAAGTTCTACAAGAAACTCAGTCAATCCCGGACTGGCTTCATGCCGCGAGCCGAAATGTGCCGGGATAAGGACGGAGGAATCTTGACGGACGATCGTGAGGTGATCGAAAGGTGGAAGCAGCACTTCGACGAGCACCTGAACGGCCCAGAGGCGGAGTACCAGGGCGACGGGAGAAACGACGTCAGCGGTATGGTGGACGGCGAGGACGAGCCAGCACCCACGATGAGGGAAGTTAAGGATGCCATCAAGAAGCTGAAGAACAACAAAGCAGCGGGTAAGGATGGTATCGGTGCTGAACTCATCAAGATGGGCCCGGACAAGCTGGCGGCCTGTCTACACCGGCTGATTGTCAAGGTCTGGGACACAGAACAGCTACCGGAGGAGTGGAAAGAGGGAGTAATATGCCCGATCTACAAGAAGGGGGACAAGTTGGAATGTGAGAACTATCGAGCCATCACTATTCTCAACGCGGCCTACAAAGTGCTGTCTCAGATCATCTTCTGTCGTCTGTCGGAGCGAGCAAAGGATTTCGTTGGGCCGTACCAAGCCGGTTTTGTGGAGGGAAATCGACGACGGACCAAATCTTTTGCTACGCCAAATCCTCCAAAAATGTCGCGAGTACCAGATCCCGACGCACCACCTGTTCATCGATTTCAAAGCCGCGTACGACTCGGTCGATCGCGAAGAGCTATGGAAGATCATGTACGAGAACGGCTTTCCCGGGAAGCTGATCAGACTGGTGAAATCAACGATGGACGGGGCACGGTGCAGCGTGAAGATTTCGGGGCGATGTCCGACCCGATCGAATCGCGCAAGGGACTGCGACAAGGCGACGGTATCTCCGGCCTCTGTTTCAACATTGGGCTTGAAGGTGTAATGAGGCGGGCGGGCTTCAACATGCGGGGCACGATTATCAACCGATCCAGCCAGTTCATCTGCTACGCCGACGACATGGACATTGTCGGCAGGACGTTCGAGGAGGTGGCCAGGCGGTACACCGAATTGAAGCGGGAAGCAGAGAAGGTTGGATTGAAGGTGAATGTGGCGAAGACGAAATATCTGCTGGCAGGAGGAACCGAGTCCCTTAGGGCTCGCATAGGACCGAACGTGACGATCGACGGCGACGAGTTCGAGGTCGTGGAGGAGTTTGTGTACCTCGGATCGTTGGTTACGTCGGACAACAACTGCAGCAGAGAAATTCGGAGGCGCATCATCACCGGTAGTCGTGCCTACTATGGACTCCACAAGACCCTACGGTCTGGTCATCTTTCCCGGCGTACAAAGTGCACCATGTACGAAACGCTGATAAGACCGGTCGTTCTCTACGGGCACGAGACGTGGACGATGCTCGAGGAGGACCTGCAAGCGCTTGAAGTTTTCGAACGGCGAGTGCTTAGGACGATCTTTGGCGGCGTGCGTGAGAACACGGTATGGAGGAGAAGGATGAACCACGAGCTGGCGCAACTCTACGGCAAGCCAAACATTCGGAAAGTCGCCAAAGCTGGCCGAATCAGGTGGGCCGGACACGTCGCGAGAATGCCGGACGCGCTGGATGCGCGCCAACCGAACCAGACTATCAATCCGGTGAAGTTGGTGTTTAATTCGGAGCCGTCTGGAACGCGGCGGAGGGGGGCGCAACGTGCAAGGTGGTTAGACCAAGTGGAGGAAGATCTTCGAAGTGTGGGAGTCCCGAGTCGGAATTGGAGAGTAGCAGCCCAAGACCGAGTTCAGTGGCAGCGCATCTGGAGACAGCTCATGACCCGGGGGTTGTCTGAGCAGTAAAAGTAAAGTAAGTAAGTTTTAATTATTCCATGAAACCAAAAAAAGCAATCCACGGGTCTTTTGTGGTCTCTAGTGCAAGTTTCTGCTCATTTCTAGGCGCCCGAAAGTTATGTGTGGTGAGTCACTCAAAACCTCTTTTACGCAAATGGACCGACGTTTTACTTCCCCATCCGATAGAAGGCCAGCAGGATAAGGCGAGAATCGAACACGCGAATGAAACCATAAACCGCAAAAACTGAATACCCCATCGTAAGCCTATTTGAAAAAAAATAAGCAGGAAATTTCATGAGTCGTTTTGTCCATTATTATGATTTTTCTAATGACAAATAATTACAATAATTGCAAAATACATATGACAAGTACCCTAATTTCTCTATCCGACTCTTTTTAAATATTTCAGAAGCAGAGATATGTTCGGAAGAAAATAAAAGAAAACAATTAACTCAATCCACCTATGTGGTTGATGCCTTCCTCACTCTTTAGCACCAATGGGTGATATAATGGGTTTGGATACAAATTCATCATATTTTCCTAGATTTGGAATAAAAAAGTACACAAATATCATTAAGAATCATAACATGAGACAGGGTTGCGAGATCTTCAAACTTTTAGACACGTTTGAAAGGTTTTTAACTACCTAACAAACGATTAGTCTTTTATGTACATAAATATCACTTAAGTCGTCAAAACTTGAGACAGGGTTGTCAGATATTCAATGTTTTGGACCCCTCGATTGCAAGATTTTTCGATTACCTACCCAACAATAGGTCGGATGATGGATCCGGACATATTTTTCGTACAGATAAACGAGATCCGGCCACAAAAAGCACCTTAATATCACTTAAATGGTCAAAACTTGAAACAGGTTTGCCAGATCTTCGAAATTTTGCACTCGTTTGAAAGGTCTTTTGATTGAGTATCCATCAATATATATAACATGATGATATTTAGGACGATTCATGGTCATTTATCTAACATTTACCGAACATTTGAACTATTTATCGAAACTTAAATTTTTTTTGGAACCCGATCTATGGGACTCTAAACCGAGTCAAATGCGACCAGTTTGGCCTAAATCGGTTCAGCTCCAGCTGAGAAAACTGAGTGTCAATTCTGGTAACACACATACACACAGACAGACAGACATTTGTTCAGTTTTCGATAGAAATACGTGAAGGTGGGTCTATGAGATTTTTGTAAAAAAAGCTCATTTTTAGAGCAGGATTATAGCCATAGGAAGATTTAGTTATTTGTGAAACTATAAAATGTTGTGTTTTTACCCCATTTTATTTTTGGACTTTCAATGTGATTAAAGGGCAAGGTTAAAAGTATTCATTGATGTTGCAAGTGTTGATTTATAGAGTTTTTGTTATAATTTTAGCATTCTATGCAAAGAAAATTCAAATCTTTAAAAATGTATTTTTAAACAATTTTTTTTTCATTTTCGTGATTGTACTCGATTTAAAGAACAGCGGTGTCATCTAGTGGTGACTAGTAAAAAATGTTTTGCAAGATTTGTTTATTTTTGATAAAAGAGCAGTTCTCCCAGCTTTCGGTCATTCGATTTTTTTTTTAATCTGATTGAAGCTTTTTTGGTGCCTTCGGTATGCCCAAATGAGCCATTTTGCATCATTAGTTTGTCCATATGATTTTCAAAACAAATTTGGCAGCTGTCCCTACAAAAATTATATGTGAAAATTCAAAAATCTGTATCTTTTGAAGGAATTTTTTGATCGATTTGGTGTCTTCGGCAAAGTTGTAGGATATAGACAACACTGTCACGGTGAAAATTTTTTTGGTGATTTTTTATTTTACTTTTCGTCACAAAAACTTGATTTGCAAAAAAACACTATGCATATTTTTTTATATGTTTCAGAGGACATAAATGCCAACTTTTCAGAAATTTCCAGGTTGTGCAAAAAATCTTTGAGCAAGTTATGAGTTTTTGAATCAATACTGACTTTTTTCAAAAATCGAAAAATTGGTCGCAAAAATTTTTCAATTTCATTTCAAATTTGCAATCAAAAAGTACTGTAGTGATATTTTGATAAAGTGCACCGTTTTCAAGTTAAATCCATTTTTGGTGATTTTTTTGAAAATAGTCACAGTTTTTCATTTTTTTAAATAATAACACATGTTTGCCCACCTATGAAAAAAATATTTTTGAAAAGCTGAATTCTCTATATTTTGCTTTTTTGAATTTTGTTGATACGACCCTTAGTTGCTGAGCTATTTCCATGCAAAGGTTTAAAAAGCAGGAAAACTGATGTTTTCTAAGTCCCACCCAAACAACACACCATTTTCTAATGACCATATCTCAGCAACTAATGGTCCAATTTTCAATGTTAAAATATGAAACATTCGTGAAATTTCCCGTTCTTTTCGAAAAAAATGTTTTCAAAATTTTGAAACCAAGACAAACATTTCAAAAGGGCGTAATATTGAATGTTTGGCCCTGTTGAAATGATAGTCTTGGTTTAAAAATTTTGAAAATATTTTTTTTCAAAAAGATCTTAGAAAACATCAATTTTCCTGCCTTTTAAACCTTTGCATGGCAATATCTCAAAACAAACATTCAAACATCTTAGCTTTTCAAAAATATTTTTTTCAAAAGTGGGCAAACATGTGCACTTATTTAAAAATGAAAACTGCGATTTTTTCAAAAAGTCACCTAAAAATGGATTTAACTTGAAAACAGTGCACTTTATCAAAATATCACTACAATACTTTTGATTGCAAATTTGATTTTACATCGAAAAATGAAGTTAAAAATTTCTGCGACCAATTTTTCGATTTTTGAAAAATCAGTATTGATTCAAAATTCTTAACTCACTCAAAGATTTTTTGCACAACCTGGGAATTTCTGAGAAGTTGGCATTTGATGTCCTCTAAAACATATCAAAAAATAAAAAAAATAAAAATAGTGTTTTTTTTTTGCAAATCAAGTTTTAGTGATGAAAAGTTATACTAAAAATCACCAAAAAAATTCACCGTGTATCACTTTTTTTCAGTGTTGTCCATATCCACCTACAACTTTGCCGAAGACACCAAATCGATCAAAAAATTCCTTCAAAAGATACAGATTTTTGAATTTTCACTTAACATTTTGTATGGACAGCTGCCAAATTTGTATGGAGAAAACTCCTTAAATATTACAGAAAAATAAACTATTCGAAAATGCAAAATGTTGAAAAAAGATTCCATAAACTATTTTAAGAACTGATCATGATGGAATGAATGGAAAAACTAGCAAAAATAAAATAGATTTGCTTAGAATATTATGCTAAAGTATGTTTTCGGTTTGACTATTGACTATTTCATAAATGCGATTTTTTTATAAATTTTAAAACGCTATTAACAAAACAACTGTTTTTTAAAACAATTAAAAAAACTGCGTAAATTTGACAAAATACAAAAATAGAAACATTTTTTTTCAAGCGAACCGAAATTTTCACCTTTTGGCATTCGACCTTTCATCTTATAAGTTTTATGTTTATGTATATTTTTGGACAAGGCTCAAGTCCAAAAATATGCATTTTCGTATTTTAATTACGCATCGCATACTGTATAAAATCTGTTTCAGCAAAGTTACATGGAACAAATCGTGGCATCTTGTCCTAGATTTTGTAAAAAATAATTGTCTGCTTTCTAATGCAACTGAAGATTCAAAATTGGTTTAAAATGGGACAACATTTAGATGAAAATAAAAAATCTTTTGATTGTCTCATAGGACATTTTCCATGCGTTCAGATGCCTAAAATAGCGGGAAATTGACAAGAATTTTTTTTCGGGAGATTGATGAGAAATCTCTTTAATTTTTTTTGCGTTAGATTTTCTTAACATTCATTGTAATCTTTTTAACTGCAGTTCCGCAAAATTTATGTTTTATGTGTTATTTTTTCTTAAAAATGGGAAACATAAGTCAAAATAAATTTTGAAAATTAATTTTAAACTAAGTTTTTTAATTAGTTGTATTTTTTTTTCGAGGATTAAAATCAAATTCATACATAGTTTTTACAAAAATAAATAGATTATTGAATATTAATTCTGAGAACGACAATATCATGGCTGGAACCAAAAACTGAAATACTCTTGACACTCTCCCAGAACCTCCATTTTTTCCATTCACAACATCTTCATTCATTGAATATCATCATAGCATCGGCCTCCCGCACCACACCACACACTTATTTTCCAAATCCACTTAGCGTTGCTGCTGTTGTCAGATTAAGT
Organism: Culex quinquefasciatus; assembly: GCF_015732765.1. NCBI lineage: Eukaryota > Metazoa > Arthropoda > Insecta > Diptera > Culicidae > Culex > Culex quinquefasciatus. Next base: position 160,214,808 of record NC_051863.1, on the reverse strand, counting down.
GTTTCCGATCTTTCGCACCACTCTCTGCGAATGCCTTACGGCCGTTTTGTCTTTGTGCTCGGAAAGCTTCAAAGCTTGCCCGCAGGACTAGCCCACAAAAATAATAAACAATTTCGGCACGAGCGGTGGTGAAGGATATCCATCCATGGGGGGTGGGAGGGAAATTGAATACCAAGTAGATTATCAAGTTTGTCATTACTTGAAGGCTGTTTGGGAAGTGTTTGTTGGTGAGTGTTTTGGTATCAATCGGGATTAATATTATGGCGTATTAAATTTATTCAAAGAGTTTTGAAGTCGAAAGATTGATAGAATTTTAAAAGTAAATAAATGACTTCATCGCAGAAATTCCTTTCAAAAAACGTTGAAAGCTCAACTTGCAAAACAACACCATTCCAAACTCGGTACAAGTCGTCTTATGGCAAAACCCAAGTGCACCTTTCATTCGCCAAGGGACACGTGATTTCATCTGAGCAAAAATCGTTTTCCAAGACACGTGTAGGCTTTACAACCATGACTGGTGGACAGTGGCCCCCCCAAAGGTAAGCAATTCACGTACTTTATAATCATACCAAACGGATCTGGCCATCAAGATCGCCCCAGGCTCATCTTTCATGAATGGCAAAAAGAAGAAAAAAGGTTAGACAGTAACACCTTCCATTTGAAGCCCACATTCACAGACTGTGCAGGACATTGACAGCACGAGCTTTTTCTATGATTTTTGTGTTCATGCCTTTGCAGCACATAAACAGCATCTAAGAAAAAAAAAGGTAGTCAAAGATGTTGTTGCTGTCGGCAGGCCTTGCGTTGGTTGATGGCGATGGCGATGATGATAATGGCGATAACGTGATGTGTTGTACACACGTCACTGGCACTGGCGCCTTAATTCGAATTTTTATGGGAAAACCTGACTGCGACTGCGTGCCGCCTCGCCAGGGACGTGCTCGATTTATGGTGAGTTTCATCTGCGAGAGATGTAAAAGTGACCAGCATAGAATTGATGGATGATTTATGCTGCTGGCAAAATAATGAGAAAACTGAATATTTTGAGTCGCGAAAACGACTTGCACCATACACGGACAGAAAACCTGTAGGCAAATTAAATCTGCCATAAAAAGCAAGTTTTTAAATGAATTCTTCCGAAAAAAACTTACCTTTAATGAAAAAAAAAAAAATGTTCTAAAGTCGCAGCAATTTCCCGTTACACAACTGTCAAAAATAGATAAACAAAACATTTTATGGAAAATTAAATTTAATTTTCGAATTTGCAATAATCCAGACAGGTCAATTTGCAATTCAAAACAAAAAAAACCTTTTTGAAATTAGGAGATCTTTGTATCATTGCAGGGTTTCTTTTTAGAGTGGACCAATGTTCTTAAAATTGTAGAGCAGATAAAAATAGATATTTTGTTGCTCATAAATTTTCATGAGTTATCAGCATTTGACGAGCATGTTTGAAAATTTTTAAAACTCCCAAATTTCAAAATCTTAATGATTCATGCTTCTTGCTTCTCGATTCCTGCAAGTTTTTCATCTCTAAATTGCATTCAGTTTTAAAAATGAGATATATTCTCCAAAAAGTCACGAAAATTTCAATAATATACATTAAATTTTAAGTTTATTTTTTGGTGCAACTGCAAACTTCTTTTTACACCTTAGCTTTCATCCACCCCGGGATTCGAACTGACGACCTTTGGATTGTTAGTCCAACTGCCTACCAGCGACTTCACCGAGGCAGGACCCAGGGAGACGATTCCTATACCTGTACTGAGCTATCGACCTAATCCTTTAGGTTAGACCGGGGCCAACATTTACTTCCCCATCTGACGGAAGGCGTGGTCAGACAAATCTCGTTTCGAAAATGCCACCGGGACCGTCTGGGATCAAACCCAAGTCGACGGGGTGAGAGGCAACCACGCTTACTCCTACACCACGGTCCCGGATAACAAACATAAAGTTTCAAGAATATACATTTAATTTTAAGTACATGTACTGTACACACCACCTAAATTGTATAATAAGGTCGTTAATTTTGTTTGTTTAGTAAGGAAATAACATAAAAAATTATAATTTTTTTAATGTGGAATTTCCATACACATTCCCCCTTTTTCTCGAGCTTGGGAGTTTTGGTGTTAATCAGACAGGGTTTCCAGATTTTTTGGATTTTATTAAACAGGGTTTCCAGATCGGTTCATTGGGTGATGTAGAATATTTTTTATTTTTAATCATTTTTTATTTTGGTTTCAAATTTGGCTTTTATGGAATATGAAAAGACAAAAAAAGACAAATTTCAAGCTTGTTTGGAAAAAAATTAAGCAGAAAATATTACATTTTTTTTTGTTTTTTTTTTTTTTTAAATGAAATTGACGAAAATATGTACATTAGCGTGGTTCACGTTTCTATGAAAAAGACAAAAGTTGTTATTTTGTCTTTTCCTTTGTCTCCTGAAAATTTGAGCCCATTTGGTAAGGTATAGGAGCTCCAGTTTTAATTTGAAATTTATATGGGATTTTGATTTATTTTCCATGGAAACTATCTTTTTACATTGTATTAGGATTTTTTTATAAATCGATGAAATGACTTGATTCTTATAGTAGGAGATAGGTTTTGAACTGGGAACAACTTTGTAGAACATACCAACATGCTAGGAAGTGACCCTTTAAAGATACAGATACTTTTAGATGGTGGCTTTTGAAGTAAAGCCCCTTCAAAAGCCACCATCTAAAAGTATCTGTATCTTTAAAGGGTCACTTCCTAGCATGTTGGTATGTTCTACAAAGTTGTTCCCAGTTCAAAACCTATCTCCTACTATAAGAATCAAGTCATTTCATCGATTTATAAAAAAATCCTAATACAATGTAAAAAGATAGTTTCCATGGAAAATAAATCAAAATCCCATATAAATTTCAAATTAAAACTGGAGCTCCTATACCTTACCAAATGGGCTCAAATTTTCAGGAGTGCTTCTGGGGACATAAAAGAACGAAATTCCGGTTGATGCAAGACAAAATAACAACTTTTGTCTTTTTCATAGAAACGTGAACCACGCTAATGTACATTTCCCAAATTTCACGTCTTGTTTCAAAATTTAGTAAAAAATGTAAAATGTTACATATTGACAAAAAATGCAAAAATCATTCAAAATATTTTAAAAATAGTTTACGTATTTACACGCATACGTATTTAAATAAAATTTAAAATTTTAAAACATTATGTTTTGTTCCCTGATTTTTGAAAAGTTTGCGAGGTGGAGTGAGACAAAATTAACTATTGTGAATAAAAAAAATCTTTTGCGATACTGTAACTTATTTGAAATGTACATGTTTTGGAAAGGATTTTTTTTTTCATTCTTTTAAATTGATTTCAGAAAGTTACTTTTTTCAAGAATCGGGGTGATGGCAGCTATTCAGTGCAATCATAATTACATGAAAATTTTCACAAAAATAGTATTTTTTCCTGTATTTTGAAATGCATTTTTCCGAAAAAATACTCAAAATTATTGTTTTTTTTGTATTTTTGTGAAATGATCGGGATTTTTCGAACATTTCGAAATATATAACACACTTTTTTGAAAGTCTTGAGGTTCATAAAACTACGTATTTTCGAAAAAAACTAAAATTTTCAGTAATTTACAAAATGGGTATCAAGTGATGGGATATTTTTAAAACATTTCGATAGCAATAATATTTGTTGTTCTCTACATTTTCACAAAACTATTTATTTTCGAAAAAAAAACTTAAAATTTCAGTATTTTACAATACTGAATGAGATGAGTGTCAAATGATCGGAAAATTTTCATACACTTCAATAGCAATAATATTTTTATGAGATACACAAAATTTTCACAAAACTACGTCTTTTTGAAAAAATACTAAAATTTAGTGTTTTTTTCAAAATGGGCATAAAATAATGAGAATTTTTTCATAGATTTCAATATGTTTTTGTTTGGAAATTACTCAAAATTATCACAAAACTACGGACTATTGAGAAATACTAAAAATTTCAGTTTTTATTATGTGGATATCAAATAATCGGATTAAAAATTTAACTGAAATTTTATTTATTATATTGAAAATTAGTAGATTTGTGAAAATTTCGAGTATTTTCAATAAAATGTGTTATCACTTTTAAAATATATGAAAAATTCCGATCATTCGAATCCCATATTGCATTTTTTTTATTTTTTTGGTTTTTTCTTCGAAAATACGTAGTTCTGTAAAAAATAGTAATTCACAAAAAATATTATTTCCATCGAAATGCATGAAAAATTTCAGATAATTTGATACTTGTATTGTTAAATACTGAAAATTGAGTATTTTTTTCGAAAAAAAGTATTCTTGTGAAAATTTTGAGCGATTCACAAAAAATATTATTGCTCTCGAAATGCATAAAAAAATCCGGTCATTTGATACCTATATTGTATAATACTGAAAAATTGAGCATTTTTCGGAAATACGTAGTTTTGTGACAATTAAGAGTATTTTCAAAAATGTGTGTTTTAACTTACGAAATGTTCGAAAAATCACGATCATTTGAAACCCATATTGTAAAAACTGAAAATTTTAATATTTTTCCGAAAATACGTAGTTTTGTGAAAATTTTGAGTATTCCACAAAACATATTATCGTTATCGAAATGTATGAAACATTTCCGATTATTTGATACCCATAATGTAAAAAACTTTATTTTGGAGTACTTTTCCGAAAATACGCGTTTTTTTTTTATTTTGAGTGTTTTTAAAAAATGTGTGTTATAAATTTCGAAATGTATGAAAAATCCCGATCATTTGATACCCGTATAACAGAAACAACAAAGTTGAGTTTTTTTAGAAACATTGCAGTTTCAAAATACAGGAAAACTACGTGTTTTTGAGAGTTTTTTCATGTTATTATAATTGCAATAGATCCCGATTCCAAAACACAACAATTTTTTAAGTTTGGTTGATTTTTCATAGGATTTTAGTCAATGTCTCCCATATAGCCAAAATCCGATAAGCGCTGTGCTTCAGTTAAGCACTGGGCCGTGCTTAACCGAGGCAACTGCACGAATCATAACCTGGGCAGTGCAAAACCAAGGCGTGCGAAACCGGGGCATGACTGTATATAATTCAACGGGAGGATTATGCATTTTCTATCTTAAAAACAAAGCAACAAAAATTCTACTTCAATTCAACTTTATTCACGCTCGAAAAAGAATCATTAAAAACAATCGAAAAACAAACACTTTCAGCTATTTAAATCTTCAAGCAGCGTAAATCACAACAAAACTCATTCAAATTTTCACTGGAAAACGTAAGTTTCCCGTAATCGCAAAGTAAAATCAGCGCAAATAATGTAAACCACAACCCCCTGTCAGTTCTCATCCTCAAATCAAATGATAACAAATTCCAAAACGCTTCCATGTTGCACCAAGGGTTAGCAAAATAAAGCAACACTCCTTGAATCAGCGCAAACTTTTAACCAACCGCACTCACGTGCAAAGGAAAGCTCATTACTGGTGAAAAAGGGGGGGGGGGGGTATTTTCCTCCAAATCCTTTCGTGAAGAGAATACAGTTTATTTGTCTCGAAAAACACCAGACTGACGAATTCGAGCAGAAGAAACACACGTGCGGTCTAGGTTTTTTTTTTCTTTCTAAAATTGTTGAAATCAACAGAACGAGAATAAAAAAAAAATCACGAATTTTTAGTCCTTTCGAAAATCTTAGCTGGAAATGTGAAACGCACGTTTCTGCACGAGTGCCATTTGGAGCATGTGAAATTGTAGATTTGCGGAATGTTAACCACCCACGCCGCTTCGCTCGGGATGGGGTTTCGCAAATCTGGCTAAATGTTGCTTCGTGGTCTGGAACCAGCAAGAAACCCCCATTTTGTGTCATCATTATAACGAAAATTGGGGAGAATGCCCGGGGGGGAGGGGAATGAAACAATAACGCATCATAAACCATTTCGGGAGCATACGAAACGTACTGAAATTCGAGGAATTTTGATGAACTTGAGTTTTCGGCAACTTTAAGCATTACACATTTGAATGCTAATCCTAAATCTTTGAAACTTCTCGACAAAAGTGAAACAGTTTGCAGAAACTGTGTTATTTATTAGAACTTCAAATGGGGAAAATATGCCCTTTCTAATCAAACACCTATCTTCGTCATATGAATAGTTTGATGCTCGATTTAAGCTCCAAAATACTATTTAGGCTATAAACTTACCAGCAACAGCACCACCTCAAAAAAGCACGCAAATTTGTGCCATTTACTGGCCAAAAAGATCAAATTGAATACACTTTCGATCATAATTTCTATTTTGCGATACCATTTCTCTTCATTTTGGTGGCACAAACATCCACACGCAAGATGAGAGTTTAACTGCTAAACGAAAGTCGCCATCAATATCTTTTCACTTGCGCCAACGATTTAAAAGCGCTTAAGATATAAAATTGCTTCCAGCTACCGACAACATGTTCTTTTGCACATTAGTTAGTCACCCACTTGAAAAATAATCCCGATACATGTAAATAATTAGCAAGCGCCATCAAAAAAACAAACGCGCCAAGTCTTTTGACGTTTGACTTTTGACGACCCATTCCAATCGAATGCTGAAAACCCGAGCGAAAAGTGAAGGTAAATAAAGAACAAAGGGTGGCCACCAACACCACCAGCAGCGCCTGTTGGAGTGAGTCAGTGATGCCAGATAATTTTCTCTACAAATGCTACTTTTCGTGAGTGTTCGCTTAAAGTTTCATCAATTTTGGCAGCACTAAGCAGAGCGCTGGAAGAAAAAAGAACTAAGCTGAAAATAGGAAAATGGGCGTGGCCCAATGCACTCGACTGATTAGAATGCATTTGTGAAATATTTTTTTTTAAATGCTTGTAAAAGGAAAAGCATAATTTTTAATAAAGGGTGAAATAAACAAAAAATGTTCACGAAAAAATGCTCTACTCGTTGGTGTACTTGGTTTTAGTAAATTTCAAGGAACACTCCAGATTATCCAGAATCATTCAAACACGACCACTTATTAGGCTCAAAATGGGTATATTTTCCCTAATTATAGAAAATCACAAAAAATGGCTCAATTCCACCTGACATTGATTTCCAGCGTCGCTGCTTTCCGCAAAGTCCGCTCGTTTTCGTCATCGTTATTATTTTTATATTATTGCCAGCGCCATTTCCTCGAATCTGGCCGCAGATCGTTTTCTCTCCATCGCGATGGAACGCCGAGCCGTGAACAAATCAAAGAGAATCGATTCTGCCGGGATGATGGTTCGATTTCTCCTCTTATTAAGCCGTCCGTCAGAATGAGCCCATTTCGGTTATTTTCATCTGGCGCTAATATCGAGGAAATGGCTTTTGCTAGGGTGGTTCTTGTGTTGAAATTTGGTGACGATACACAAACTATTTTTTTTAAATATTTTCACAGGTTTTCAGAACAAAAAGCCTGTTTTACCCCAAGAACCACCCTACCGTACCCTCTGTATAATTTCACTGACAAAAGCCAACTCATTCTAGCGCCACCGGAAATTCCGGCCATTGTTGCGGCGCGGAAGCCAAAAAATGTCTTCGTCAAATAAGCCCCAAACAATTACGCCAAATGAGGACGGATGGTGGTGCGACCCGGCGGCAGAAATAACGATATAAAATGGGCCAGACCAGAACAAATTGTTGTTTCTCGTTCTCCTCCACCGATGGATGATCTAAATTGATGCCAATAAAGTCACACTTCCACGTCACCCACGCCAGATGACCACTACTACTGCAGTTATCCTAGACAATTATTTGTGGCCAATTTTTTTTCTTTGCTTGAAATTTTGTCGACCTGATAAACACTCCAATAGATTTTAAGGTTATCTGAAGACTACACAAAAGTTGTCTTTCGGCACACTGTGCAAAAAAATGTTAAAATATTTTTTTTGCAGGATTTAAAAATCTTTGAAATACATTCAGAACAATTTGAATTTTTTAAGAAATATACAAAAAAAAAACTATTTTTTTTCAACAAAAAAGTCTCTGAGAACCCACCGTGCAAACCCATTGTCCAGCGGGAAAGCGAGATAAAACAGCCCGCTTTTCCGCTCATCTGCGATTGAAGATGAAAATAATTGCTTTCTGATTGAATAATGCATCGCGATTGTGGTTTGCGGTGGGCAAATATGATCGTTTTATTGATTGGAATTTTCCCTAGCGGTGGTGTCTTGGCACTCACACGTGTCAGACGACCATCGGGAGATGTGCCTCTGGAATGGGCAGATTGCATTTAGCTGATTGTTTTCTCAATTTCTCTGATTGCAAGTACGATAGGAGAGTTTGCCAAATTGACAGTTTGTGCAAGTGATAACTATTATTCTTTGTACTAATTTTGTAATAAACAAAAATGTTTGTAGTAAAATCACCAACAAGTTGCTTCGCTCAACTTTCAAGAAATTCTCCAAAGCACATCGCTCCACGTACCAAAATTGCTCAATCGTCCGTAACATGAACCCATCAACTCTGGATTGTTGGGACGCACTATACCAATCATAGCAAAAAAAAAAAAAAAACGAGCGTAAAAATGGAAATCTCCAAGCGTAGCGTTCGTTTGTTCTTTCCCTACGCTTATTATCCACAAATCCAGCAAAGAAAGCTTCATTCAACGAACCTTAGCTTTTATGGGCACGGTGAATGACTGCGACAACGCTCATCGCCCCTCTCGAATGATAATGATGATTTGGAGTTGTTGTCATCCCCAAAACGCGTCACCCGCAGCCCCGTGTCACGATTTACCAATAAAATTTCCACCCGCACCCAAACTCGCTGGCGAAACACTCTATTTTTATTTCCGGGCTGATGTCTTGCTTGTTGTTAAGATTAGGCTGATAACGGGGAATGCCATCCGGACAAATTGGTTCCAGGAGCTCGTCTCCCGTTACCACGTCCAACGCCTTGCCTCACCAAGGCCGTTAGCGTTCGTTTTTTTTTTGTTACCATCCCTGACATCAAAAGGATAAAATAAAGAGCGAAACAAATTGAAATCAATTTGATGAATTGGATTGGGTAAGGACCGTTTACACGGTTGAGTAAATTACGAAAGATAAAATAACTCAAAAATCGCGCTAAAAAACAATTGCAAGCTCAAAATACTTTTTAAAATCATGTTGAGATTTTACCCGTCGTCATGCCTACTGATCCTTTTAAAGCAATGACCTCTCTAGGTTAAAGTCACGTTAATAAAATAAACAACAACTTTTTTTTTTGCAAATACAGTGGACTCTCTCGTTGTCGATATTGAAGGGACCGTCGAGAGCGGGAGGTATCAAATTATAGAACGAAAAATCAAAGCATGCTTTTTGAAGGGACTGACAACTTTTTTGCAACTGGAGCAATATTGATATCAAGAGGATCGACAGCCAGAGAGTCAACTGTATTTTTTTAAATCTTAAATTCGTTCATACAGTCCAGACTTGATAATCGAAATTTCGGATAATCGAATCACAAAAAGAAAATCGTTGTCTTATTTTTGATTGTCAAGCTACCCCTAAGCTACTCTAAAGTGAATTAAAATTTTTAACTCCAGAGTGGTGGCCAAAATGGCGGTGATGAAACATTGAAAAATTGCATTTTTAATTTAATAAGCAATCAACCATCCAAATTTAACTAAAACGGGGTCGCAGAACTTAAATTTGGTGTTAAAAGATAGAAAATAAAAAAAAATGCGAAAACTTTTTTTTCATTATTCGATTATCCGAAGTCCCATACAAACCTTCGGATAATCGAACTTCGGATAATCGACTCTGGACTTTACAAGATTTTATACGGTTTTGACAGCAGATCACAAAATTATAAAACAATCTTTTTGGTATCTTTAGCAATGTTGAAGCCAGAGATGCCCGATGTTTAGACTAGAAGGTCAAATCAAGGCGTTTTTGTGTCTGTCACCGAAGGGACCATCCATAAACCAAGAAGGGAGGGGGGGGGGGGAGGAGTGGTCTTAGATTTCAAAAAAGTGTCCAGTCTACGTGGTTTATGGATGGTCTCTTAGTCATTGCTTTGAAATTAGTTTTTTTTTATAGTCTTGTACCTTTACTTATTTTGTCTATGTCTAAGAATATTAGAGCAATTCCAGCTCAAATCAGGAATTTTTCTGGTACTTTTGTACCCGACCCTCTCCGATTTCAATGAAAGTTTTTAGACATGTTATCCTAGGCCTATATAAGCCATTTTTGTGTATATGGAGCCAATAGTACTCGAAAATAACATTTGAGAAGGGCGTAAGGTATTTAAATATTTTTGTATTTTGCAATTTAAAAATTACTGTGTCTCGAAGCCATTGCGTCGTATCAAAAAGTGGTCCAAGACAAACTTGTAGGAAATTGGATGGGCTTTCTGAAAAAAATACACTGAAACAAAAATACACGCCACTTCTATGAGATTTTTTGATTTTTAAGTCTAAAACTTAAATTTAAAGGTGTTGTCACGATTTTTTTTCGTTCAAAATTTTTGAGGAAATAGCCTAAGATGTTACCAAAAGATTGACGAAAAATGCAGGATGGTATGTCTCTCCTAAAAAAATACAAAAATCATTTACTTAAACTGTTTTTTTTTTGAAAAGTGGTCTAAACGTCAAATGTCCAATCCTTGGGAAGATACAGCGGTTTTAAAAATAAAAATGATGAAAAAATGGGTTTTTTGGTGGTTTTTGGCAATTTCTATATGACAGACTTGGTTTTTCAGTCTCGTAAATATTTTTACCGGAAAGCTCGTCCAATTTCCCATAAGTTTGCCTTTGACAGCATTTCAATTGGCTTACAGTTATAAGCTTAATTACATTGTTAATAACTGAAAAGAGAATATTTTTTTCAGTGTGGTAGAAACCTGGATAATTAGCTTACGTAAATATCAAAACGAGTCAAATCAAAAAGCTGTCAAAGGCAAACTTATGGGAAATTGGACGAGCTTTCCGGTAAAAATATTTACGAGACTGAAAAACCAAGTCTGTCATATAAAAATTGCCAAAAACCACCAAAAAACCCATTTTTTCATCATTTTTATTTTTAAAACCGCTGTATCTTCCCAAGGATTGGACATTTGACGTTTAGACCACTTTTCAAAAAAACAGTTTAAGTAAATGATTTTTGTATTTTTTTAGGAGAGACATACCATTCTGCATTTTTCGTCAATCTTTTGGTAACATCTTAGGGTATTTCCTCAAAAATTTTGAACGAAAAAAAATCGTGACAACACCTTTAAATTTAAGTTTTAGACTTAAAAATCAAAAAATCTCATAGAAGTGGCGTGTATTTTTGTTTCAGTGTATTTTTTTCAGAAAGCCCATTCAATTTCCTACAAGTTTGTCTTGGACCACTTTTGATACGACGCAATGGCTTCGAGACACAGTAATTTTAAATTGCAAAATACAAAAAATATTTAAATACCTTACGCCCTTCTCAAATGTTATTTTCGAGTACTATTGGCTCCATATACACAAAAATGGCTTATATAGGCCTAGGATAACATGTCTAAAAACTTTCCTTGAAATCGGAGAGGGTCGGGTACAAAAGTACCAGAAAAATTCCTGATTTGAGCTGGAATTGCTCATTAAAAGAATACAAGTTAAATTCATTAGAAAAGTAAAAAAATACAGCTTCGAAAAAATTTGTCGCCAACTAAGGAGAATTAATTCAAGATTAGCTAAGGATTAAGTGCCGTTTTATATAATCTTTTAAAAAGATCCGCGGGTCAAATGACACCAGCTTGTGGCCAAATTTGACCCACGAATCATTCCTGATCGACGTTTTTTGTAAAAGCAGTCAGCGTGTAAAATTTTTCCTTTTATTTAAATTTAAAATAACTTATTTTTAATTATTTTTCAGAAATAAATAGTTCAAACATTATATATAGTTAACAAATTATTTTATTTGTTCATTCAAAATTTATACTTTAATTTATTGTTTTTTTTGTTTCCTAAGGTCGCTGCAAATATTTTTTGAAGTTTATGTCCCACGGCTCTGACCATAGTCGAGGGGGGAAATTACAAGCTGAAAATGATGAAAAAAGTGTTTAAAAATGCATTTTACAGGCGTACAGTTGCTTTCCAATCATTAGTTTTGAAAATATTGAGGTATTGATGGATTTTTTTTCGCAAAAAAAAACTTTTCGTACACTGGTATTTCATGAAAATTTAAAATGTTTACAAATGAGTTCAAACATGCTAAATATGATTATAAACGCGGGAAAATGCATTTTTACTGGTTTTCAGTTGAAGTTTTTCGAAAAAATATTTTTTTTGCCCCCTGATTATTCAAGCCAACCCTTCAAGGGTTAACATATACTTTGAAAAATATTTGCAACGGCTTAATCAAATAAAATAAGAAAATTAGGAAGACGGAAAAATTAAGAAAAAAATATATAAATAAATAAAAAGGGTAAAATAAAAAAAAAGTTGCAGGTTTGATAAATCTGAACTTTCCATTTTTAATCTTTTCAAAAGTCCTTTTGAAGACTTCTGTTTAAAAAATCTTCTTTTTTAGACTAGTTTTTTTATGTTACATTTATTTCAATTCTAATTCTGAATATAATATATATTTTTTTCTGTTATGATTTTCAATCACATGTTTTTTCTGTTTTTATTTAAAAAAAAAATCAAACTAAAGATGTTAAAAATTTTGAAATTGAAATGGCAAGCCATCATTCATCAGTTAAAAATTTAACAAAAACCTGATATACAAAGTTTCTTTTTTCATAAAGCATCAAATTTTCCGGGAAACGGAAAATTTTCAACAAATTTGAAATAAATCTTGACGTGACATTTACAGAAGAGACGAAATGAATAAAATCATAAAAGTTCTCTTATTATTTTTTTTGTAAATTTTCAAAACCGCTTGAATTTCGGAAATTCCCGGGAAATTTGTAAAAGTTATTATTTCAGAAATTCCGAGATTTTTTTCCCTGGCCGGGAAATTGGACACTCTACTTTTCCATTATAACAACGTTTTATTCTGTTTTGGAACTTGACACTGCTTTTAACAACAGAGCAATTCTATGAGATATCGGTCATTCGATTTTTTTTGTATTTTTTAATCCGACTGAAACTTTTTTGGTGCCTTCGGTATGCCCAAAGAAGCCATTTTGCATCATTGGTTTGTCCATATAATTTTCCATACAAATTTGGCAGCTGTCCATACAAAAATGATATGTAAAAATTCAAACATGTATCTTTTGAAGGAATTTTTTGATCGATTTGGTGTCTTCGACAAAGTTGTAGGTATGGATATGGACTACACTAAAAAAAATGATACACGGTAAAAAAAACTTGGTGATTTTTAATTTAACTTTTTGTCACTAAAACTTGATTTGCATAAAAAACACTATTTTTATTTTTTTTTTATATGTTTTAGAGGACATAAAATGCCATCTTTTCAGAAATTTCCTGAATGGGCAAAAAATCTTTGACCGAGTTATGATTTTTTGAATCAATACAGATTTTTAAAAAAAAAATCGAAATACTGGTCGCAAAATGGGCGGAATATTGAATGTTTAGCCCGTTTGAAATGTTAGTCTTGATTTTAAATTTTTGAAAATGCTTTTTTTGAAAAGTTCGGAAATTTTCACGAATGTTTCATATTTTGACATTGTAAATCGGACCTATAGTTGCTGAGATATCGACATTAGAAAATTGTGGGTTGTTTGGATGAGACTCAGAAAACATCAATTTTCCTGTTTTTTAATCTTTGCATGGCAATATCTCAGCAACTAAGGGTCGTATCAACAAAGTCCGAAAAAGCAAAATATAGAGAATTTTCTCAGCTTTTCAAAAATATTTTTTTCTAAAGTGGGCAAACATAATTTTTAAAAAATGAAAAACTGCGACTTTTTTCAAAAAAGTTACCTAAAAATGGCTATAACTTGAAAACGGTGCACTTTATCAAAAATTCACTAAAGTACTTTTTGATTGCAAATTCAATTTTACATCGAAAAATGAAGTTGAAAAATTTTTGCGACCGATATTTCTTTTTTTAAATCTGTATTGATTCAAAAAATCATAACTCGGTCAAAGATTTTTTGCCCATTCTGGAAATTTCTGAAAAGATGGCATTTTATGTCCTCTTAAACATATAAAAAAATAAAAAAAATCAAAAATAGTGTTTTTTTACAAATCAAGTTTTAGTGACAAATATTTAAATAAAAAATCACCATTTTTTTTACCGTGTATCATTTTTTTTCAGTGTAGTCCATATCCATACCTACAACTTTGCCGAAGACACCAAATCGATCAAAAAATTCCTTCAAAAGATACAGATTTTTCAATTTTCATACATCATTTTTGTATGGCCAGCTGCCAAATTTGTATGGAAAATTATATGGACAAACCAATGAAGCAAAATGGCTTCTTTGGGCATACCGAAGGCACCAAAAAAGTTTCAGTCGGATTAAAAAATACAAAAATTAAGATTTAAGAGCGAGTCCACGAGCAAAGCATACCCATCTCGCATCAACCTCACCAATCTGCCTGAAATTTTCAGGGGTTGTTTGTACATATAAAACTAGCATCTGGCCAAAATATGAGCACTCTAGGTCAACGGGAAGTGGGGCAAATCGGGACACAAAGTTTGAAGGTTCAAAAACGTAAAAATCTTAAAAAGGCTATAACTTAGACAAAATTCAATTTATTTTCAAAATTCAAAATGCATCTTAAAGGGCTTCAAAAATGCAACAAAATGCAGGGTAGAACATCCCAATTGGTTGATTCTACAGGGAGTTATTGGCATTTTAGTGAAAAAATAGCATAATTTTCAAACTCAAATAAAAAAGTGTTCCATCCAGATATCAACTCGGATCGACCTGCAGCTTGTAGGGGACATCTGGCACTACCATCAGAGACTGAGACCGCTTTGGGTAAGGCAGTTAAACATATCAAATTGACACTTTTACTTTTAGTGAATTTTTTGGTAGTAAATTTTTGCTCGAAGGGCCCCAAGATCCCATTTTCTGGTGATAATTTTATCATAATCGTGTTCCTGAGACAATTTCACATTAAAAACGTGCATAAAAATGTTTGTTTTTATCCATTTTAACCCTTTAAAAAATGAAAGTTAAAAAAAACTTTGATTCACATCTATTGAAAATCAAGTTCGTTTCCAAGGATACTAGATGACACCAGAAAAAAAGCAGCTTCTTATTTTTTAATTTTTCATGTTTTAAAGGGTTAAAATGGATAATAATATACATTTTTATGTATGTTTCTATTGTGAAATTGTCTCAGAAACACGAATATGATAAAATTATCACCATAAAATGGGATCTAAGTGGTCCCCCGAGCAAAAATTTACAACCATAAAATTCACTAAAAGTAAAAGTGTCTATTCAATATGTAAAACTGCCTTACCCAAAGCGGTCTCAGTCTCAGATGGTAGTTCCAGATGTCCCCTACAAGCTGCAGGTCAATCCGAGTTGATATCTGGATGGAACACTTTTTTATTTGAGTTTGAAAATTATGCTATTTTTTCACTAAAATGCCAATAACTCCCTGTAGAATCAACCAATTGGGATGTTCTACCCTGCATTTTGTTGCATTTTTGAAGCCCTTTAAGATGCATTTTGAATTTGGAAAATAAATTGAATTTTGTCTAAGTTATAGCCTTTTTAAGATTTTTTACGTTTTTGAACCTTCAAACTTTGTGTCCCGATTTGCCCCACTTCCCGTTGACCTAGAGTGCTCATATTTTGGCCAGATGCTAGTTTTATATGTACAAACAACCCCTGAAAATTTCAGGCAGATTGGTGAGGTCCAAACGACGTCCCATACAAAGGGGTATGCCCTGTTCGTGGACTCGCTCTTAAGAAAAAAGACCTATTTCGTAGAGAATTGCTCATATTCAAAAATTGAAGGGGTCGTACCGCCCCTCTGTCGAAAGATATAAAAAAACGGACCTCGGATTCGTGATCAGGGATAAAAGTTACCCCTTAGAACGAAGTTTCAGAAGAGGGGTCGGGGCAACTTTTCCCGATTTCGTGTGAGTTGGTAGAGAATTACCTATTAGGGTGGGTACGGATTTTGAAAAGCTCTCAGATCAAGTTCTGGTGTGGTTCCCCTTGTAGGGCATACCCAAAGGGACTCTCACGCCAAATTTCAGCTCATTTAGTTGAAAACTGGCTTGTCTCAAGCGGGTTCAAGTTTACATGGAAATTGCTATGGGAAATTTTGAATTTTCGTTCATTCGCTCCTACAGGCCTGGGGAAAACATGTAGAAACTTCTAGGATGGCCAAAAATGAGCGGAATCGTGTGGAGAACAACTTTCCCTAAGGAACCAGATCGATTCGTTCAACCCCCATCGAGCTCAACGGCAATACATCCGGGGTTTTCGGAATCACCCGTTTTCCCCAGCAGAGCATCAAATTTTCCTTAGCATGCTATGAATGCTTGATGAACACCGCGACGCCACATGTCAAACAGCTACCACGTGATTGTAAAATTTTCACCATAACATTTTTTTTGTTATTTGGAGGTTAAGAATACAGCTAAATAGTATCAGGATCACCATAATTGATAATTCTATAGATCAAAAAGTAATAAAAAGTAATTTTTATAGGCGATGCTAGTCCACGTGGTAGCTGTTTGACATGTGGCGTCGCGGTGTTCATCAAGCATTCATAGCATGCTAAGGAAAATTTGATGCTCTGCTGGGGAAAACGGGTGATTCCGAAAACCCCGGATGTATTGCCGTTGAGCTCGATGGGGGTTGAACGAATCGATCTGGTTCCTTAGGGAAAGCTGTTCTCCACACGATTCCGCTCATTTTTGGCCATCCTAGAAGTTTCTACATGTTTTCCCCAGGCCTTTAGGAGCGAATGAACGAAAATTCAAAATTTCCCATAGTAATTTCCATGTAAACTTGAACCCGCTTGAGACAAGCCAGTTTTCAACCAAATGAGCTGAAATTTGGCGTGAGAGTCCCTTTGGGTATGCCCTATAAGGGGAACCACACCAGAATTTGATCTGAGAAATTTTCAAAATCCGTACCCACCCTATTACCTATATCTAACTCGTTAAACTAAGAGGTGAAAATGTGCATATATGAAAAACACTGTAAGTACTCAGATCATCTAATTTTTTCATGGTTCAATTTATGTTTTATGAAAGAAAATCATTTTTCATCATGACAAAGAAAAACTAAATACAAATAATTAAAACCGTTTTCTTCGAAAACCAAACAAATACTTTGATAATAATTGGCGACGAATAGCCAGTTATCGGTTGAAGTAACCTAAATTTAATAAACAACATTAACTTTGCTTAAAAGTAAGAAAATTTATTCAATACAAATTATAATATTATTCAATACAAATTATATAAGGCCATTTTCTGCCCACTGACAAGAAATCAGAAAAAGTTAACCCCTATCCGATTTGCAATAAACCTTGTCAAGTTTTCGTGACGGAGGTTCAATACGACCCCTTTCATCTATGAACAATCTAAAAAAGACGTCAATGATTTGTAACCTGAAATGGTGATGATTTGGAAATTCAGTGTCAAAACGACTTTGTAAAATTGGATGCACAATTTGATAGAGTGTTCAAAACTTAGAAAAAATGTAACTTTTATCGAAAAAATACGATTTTTTTAAATCTCTGCCTCCATTTACCAACCGTATATATTTTTTTGGAACATGTTATTTTATGGGAAAATTAATGTCCTTTTCGAATCTGCAATAACCAAGAAGGGTATTTTTTCGTTCCACTACAAAAATATTCATTTTATAACTTTGTGTTCTTTTGTAGCTAAGCAGGGTTATGGTAATAATGTTCAAAGTTGTGCTTTCACAATTTTACGGAAAAATGCTTTGGAAATTTTTTAACGAGATCGTGATTAGGGACCAAAATGACATCTAAGATATAGTTTTATGCAAATTGAAGAGGAGTCGGGGAAACTGAGTTAGCGGATTTACATCGAAACTCGAAATAACAGAGACATCCATATGATTATTATCATACAAATGAAATTCATTATATTTCAATAAACGTTTGAACATCTTGACAACTCCTCCAGACAAAGCTCAAATGATAAAATAATTAACCTCCCGGGCAGACGGTAATAACAAAATCAATAATATTTCAATAACAAATCCTGTTAAAATAACAAAAAGTGTTATTATTTTATCCTGAAGTTCAACTTCAAGAAGAAAAAATAATAACAGTTTCTGATAAAATAACAAAATTTGGTATTGAAGTGATATTATATTGAAAATGTTTAATAACACGCTAATAAGAGGAAATGTTATACATTTCAAAAACTCTTCTAATAACAAAATTTGGTATTCGTTCGGTATACTGACTTAGTAATAAAATTACCATAAATCGCATAAATGGAAAAGTTTCTAAGTGTCCATAACATAATCTGTTATTATTTTTTTTTGTTAAATATGTTTAAATCTTTGGGATATTTTGTCTAATTTCGTCGGGGTCATTATTTTGGCCATGAAATGGGGTCCTTAAGCTAAAATTATTCTAAAAGTTGAAATTTTGAAAGTAGATTTTTTTAATTATTTGATATACCCCCTAAGGGACTTTGCTAAAATTGGTTAGAACTATGGGATAATTTTGACCAATTTCGTCAGGGTCATTATTTTGGCCATGAAATGGGGTCCTTAAGCTAAAATTATTCTAAAAAGTTGAAATTTTGAAAGTTGATTTTTTAAATTATTTGATATACCCTCTAAGGGACTTTGCTAAAATTGGCTAGAACTATGGGATAATTTTGACCAATTTCATCAGGGTCATTATTTTGGCCATGAAATGGGGTCCTTAAGCTAAAATTCTTCTAAAAAGTTGAAATTTTGAAAGATGATTTTTTTAATTATTTGATATACCCCCTAAGGGACTTTGCTAAAATTGGCTAGAACTATGGGATAATTTTGACCAATTTCGTCGGGATCATTATTTTGGCCATGAAATGGGGTCCTTAAGCTAAAATTATTCTAAAAAGTTGAAATTTTGAAAGTTGATTTTTTTAATTATTTGATATACCCCCTAAGGGACTTTGCTAAAATTGGTTAGAACTATGGGATAATTTTGACCAATTTCGTCAGGGTCATTATTTTGGCCATGAAATGGGGTCCTTAAGCTAAAATTATTCTAAAAAGTTGAAATTTTGAAAGTTGATTTTTTAAATTATTTGATATACCCTCTAAGGGACTTTGCTAAAATTGGCTAGAACTATGGGATAATTTTGACCAATTTCGTCGGGATCATTATTTTGGCCATGAAATGGGGTCCTTAAGCTAAAATTATTTTAAAAAGTTGAAATTTTTAAAGTTGATTTTTTTAATTATTTGATATACCCCCTAAGGGACTTTGCTAAAATTGGCTAGAACTATGAAATAATTTTGACCAATTTTATCGGGGTCATTTATTTCACCATGAAATGGGGTTTCAAGCTAAAATTAATCCGATAAAATTATCTTTTGAGAGTTTATTTTTTTAATTTTGTTTTATTCCCTAACGGAATTGATTTATTTAATGAGAATCTTTGATGTGTGAATAACAAAAACTGTTATTATTTTCACAGAGCCAGGAAGTCGGAGCTGACGTTGAAGTTCGAGCTTGAGTGAGACCTCGGAGACTGCATCGGATTCAGCAAATTTTCAGCAACTTTTACTTGGAGTCGGAATCCGTGAAGTCGGGTATTTTTAGAGAGCTGAAGTCGTCGTTGATGTCATATCCTGCATCCAGAGTCGGAGTTGTCTTCAAAGTATGGAGGTACCCGACTCTGCAGCCCTGACTAGTACAGATGAGTTATGGCAACTGCAGGTTTATTTGCAAATTAGAAATAAACCAAAACAATAACTTTTTTTTTGTTATGGAGACATACCAGTTCAATAACATTTTTTGTTATTATGCTGCTCCACCTTTCCGCACAAAAATAACACATCTTGTTATTCCTTCATGATTCCTTCTGTGTTATTGGTTTGTTATTGCAATAACAACATAATAACAGTTTAAGTTATTCTTCGAACAAATCTTTGTTATTGATTTTTGTTATTTTAACAACTAATCCGATCATCCGAATAACATATTCCGATCTTCTCACAATATCAAAAACTGACCTTCGTAAGTTATTTCCGTCTGCTCGGGCTTCCAAATCTAACCCCTTTCCCAAACTTGAGCCCCAATTATTTTCAAATCCCACAGCTCATATTTCTCGCTGCTGCTGCTGTTGCCAACTTCCTTCTGCGTACTTGCGACATATCCCAACGCGTCATGTTCATCAATTTTCCATCAAATCCAAAACCCACATCAACTTCACATCAATTTGTCTCGTGTTTCTGCGCGACTCACAGGAAAAAAGAAAATTCCAACCCCAAAAGCCGGTCTGTGCGTCGGAAAGATTTACAGAAAAAAAAAATTAGCTCTGAGTTTCCTTCCAACCACGTGACGGTCTTTCGAACAAGCCGTGCGAAAGTAATTTTTGTGTGTAACTGCAAGACGGCGACGAAGACGACGACGACGGTACAGGTGGCGGAGATGCACAACTTCCTGGCCGTGGTCGGAGTGCGCCAACTTTGTGCACGTGCAGCTTTAATGGGCTTGGAGTTGGAGGGGGTCGAACGGAGATTACGTGATGTGAAAATTTTTGTATCACGTGTAATTCAAGTATATATATGAAAATAAAATATGAAATATAAAATAAACTTCATTTATTGTTAGAGGTTCTACGATAAACTAAGAGTACATTTGTATTATTTTAAATTTGGCAATATCAACAAATCAATCATGGACAACCCCTTGTTTCCACTTTCCGGCAGTGTCAGCCGAGAGAATGCCACCAGAAGGTATTTTCCGAAGGCCGTGGCTAGACCGCTGCTCTGCTGCGAGCTGGGAGCAGACCGAAGAGAGCATTATTGTGTTTTAATGACCTGTGCCGAGTGTTGCAAGTTTGCTCGCGAGAAGTTGCTTTGCTTTTACTTACTGCGTTGGCGACTCTTGTTTTAAGCTTCTTTTGTGTTTTTACCCTTCATCATTTTCTCAGCTTGGCCGAACGCGCACCGAGAAAGTCATGAAGAGGTGTTGGGGGAGAGGGAGGGGGGCAGTCTATTGAATTGAATATTTTTAGCTTTTCTTAGGATAAGCATTTTAATTGGATTTATAGGCTTACAGATATAAACTTAATTACATTGCTCATAACTGGAAACAGTATATTTTTCCGGTGTGGTAAAAACCTGGATAGTAAATAAGCTTACTTTATTATTTAAACGAGTCAAATTAAAAAGTTGTCAAAGGCAAACTAATGGGAAATTGGAGGAGCTTTCCGGTAAAAATATTTACGAGACTCAAAAATCAATTCTGTCATATAGAAATTGCCAAAAAAAACCCAAAAAACCTATTTTACAGTTCTTTACAAAGAATGGACTTTTATGTAAAATATTCCCTCTATTGTTTTCTGAAAGTTTCGACGTTTAGACCACATTTCAAATAAACAGTTTTAGTAAATGATTTTTGTATTTTTGCAGGAGAAACATACCATCCTGCATTTTTCGTGAGTCTTGTTGTAACATCTTAGGATATTCCATCAAAATTGTTTAAAGAAGTAAAATCGTGACATCACCTTTACATTTAACTTTTAAACTTAAAAATCTCATAGAAGTGGCGTGTATTTTTCTTTCAGTGTATTTTTTTTTAGAAAGCCCGTCCAATTTCCTACAAGTTTGTCTCTGACCGCGTTTTGATAGCAACGGCTTTGAGTTACACTTATTTTTAAATTACAAAATACAACAATATTTAAATAACTAACGCCCTTCTCAAATGTTATTTTGAGCACACAATAATGGCTATAGGATAGCATGTCTACAAAAGTTCATAGAAATCGGAGAGGGTCTGGTATAAAAGTATCAGAAAAAATCCAGATTTGAGCTGGAATTGCCAAAAAAAATAATATTTTTTTCATGATTCGTTTATATGAAGTTTCATAAAAACATTCGGATAATCGAAACTCCTGATAATTTAGGGTTCGGATAATCGAGTCTGGACTGTATATGGAGAACAGCTCCCCGGGCAGACGGTAATAACAAAATTAATAATATTCCAATATCAAATCCTGTTAAAATAACAAAAAGTGTTATTATTTTATCCTGAAGTTCAATTTCAAGAAGAAAAAATAACAACAGTTTCTGATAAAATAACAAAATTTGGTATTGAAGTGATACTATATTGAAAATGTTTAATAACACGCTAATAAGAGGAAATGTTATACATTTCAAAAACTCTTCTAATAACAAAATTTGTTATTCGTTCGGTATACTGACTTAGAAATAAAATTACCATAAATCGCAAAAATGGAAAAGTATCTAAGTGTCCAAAACACAATCTGTTATTATTTTTTCTTTTGTTAAATATGTTTAGATCTTTGGGATAATTTTGTCTAATTTCATCGGGGTCATTATTTTGGCCATGAAATGGGGTCCTTAAGCTAAAATTATTTTAAAAGTTTAAATTTTGGAAGTTGATTTTTAATTATTTGATATACCCCTAAGGGACTTTCCTAAAATTGGCTAGAACTATGGGATAATTTTGACCAATTTCGTCGGGGTCATTATTTTGGCCATGAAATGGGGTCCTTAAGCTAAAATTATTCTAAAAAGTTAAAATTTTGAAAGCTGATTTTTTTTATTATTTGATATACCCCCTAAAGGACTTTGTTTAAAATGGTTAGAACTATGGAAAAATTTTGACCAATTTCGTCAGGGTCATTATTTTGGCCATGCAATGGGTTCATTGAGCTAAAATTATTCTGAAAAGTTGAAATTTTGAAATTTGATTTTCTTAATTATGTGATATACCCCCTAAGGGACTTTGCTAAAATTGGCTAGAACTATGGAATAATTTTGACCAATTTCATCGGGGTCATTATTTTGGCCATGAAATGGGGTCCTTAAGCTAAAATTATTCTAAAAAGTTGAAATTTTGAAAGTTGTTTTTTTTTAATTATGTGATATACCCCCTAAAGGACTTTGTTTAAAATGGTTAGAACTATGGAATAATTCTGACCAATTTCGTCAGGGTCATTATTTTGGCCATGAAATGGGGTCCTTAAGCCAAAATTATTCTAAAAAGTTGAAATTTTGGAAGTTGATTTTTTATATTATTCGATATACCCCCTAAGGGATTTTACTAAAATTGGCTAGATCTATGAAATTATTTTGACCAATTTTATCCGGGTCATTTATTTCACCATGAAATGGGGTTTCAAGGTAAAATTAATCCGATAAAATTAACTTTTGAGAGTTAATTTTTTTTAATTTTGTTATATTCCCTAACGAAATTGATTTATTTATTGAGAATTTTTGATGTGTGAATAACAAAAACTGTTATTATTTTCACAGAGCCAGGAAGTCGGAACTGACGTTGAAGTTCGAGCTGGAGTGAGACCTCGGATACTGCATCGGATTCAGCAAATTTTCAGCAACTTTTACTTGGAGTCGGAATCTGTGAAGTCGGGTATTTTTAAAGAGCTGAAGTCGTCGTTGACGTCATATCCTGCATCCAGTGTCGGAGTTGTCTTCAAAGTATGGATTCAAAGTCGCTTGGAGGTACCCGACTCTGCAGCCCTGACTAGTACAGAGGAGTTATGGCAAATGCAGGTTTATTTGCAAATTACAAATAAACCAAAACAATAACTTTTTTTGTTATGGAGACATACCAGTTCAATAACATTTTTTGTTATTATGCTGCTCCACCTCTCCGCACAAAATAACAAATCTTGTTATTCCTTCATGATTCCTTCTGTGTTATTGGTTTGTTATTGCAATAACAACATAATAACAGTTTAAGTTATTCTTCGAACAAATCTTTGTTATTGATTTTTGTTATTTTAACAACTAATCCGATCATCCCAATAACATATTTCGATCTTCTCACAATATCAGAAACTGACCTTCCCAAGTTATTTCCGTCTGCTCGGGTCGGGCCATTATATTTATATATTTGCTAGATTTTTCTCATTTCACCAACGTTTCGGCCTTTTTTTGCAGGCTTCGTTAGTGAAACAGAAAAAATTCTGTTTTCATTATCCGATAAGAAACAAGATATTCGCTGCGAAAACTATTATCAAAAAAAAAAAACATTTTACTCACATGCCACTTCTTTGACGTTTCATTTCTTAATCTTTTGCTAATTCAATAAAAAATAATGAAAAAATATGCAACCTTAAAAAACAAAAAATGCAGTTTCGATTCAATTTATATGAATAAGAATTTTAGAGGATTCTTAGAATGTTTGAAAAAAACAATCCTAACGCTTAAATTAAAACTTTTGTTTACAATCATTGTAACACCGAGTTAAGGTAAATAAGAAAGTGTTGACTGTTGGGTAATTCTCCGACAACTCATACAGCAATTGCCCCGACCCCTCTTCGATTTGCGTGACACTTTGTCCTAAGGGGTAACTTTTGTCCCTGATCACGAATCCAAGGTCCGTTTTTTTATATCTCGTGACGGAGGGGTGGTACGACCCCTTCCATTTTCGAACATGCGAAAAAAGAGGCGTTTTCAATAATTTGCAGCCTGAAACGGTGATGAGATAGAAATTTGGTGTCAAAGGGACTTTTCTGTAAAATTAGACGCCCGATTTGATGGCGTACTCAGAATTCCGAAAAACGTATTTTTCATTGAAAAAAACACTAAAAATGTTTTTAAGCTCTGCCATATTCCATTACTCAACTGTAATTTTTTTTGGAATATTTAATTTTGAGGGAAATTTAATGTACTTTTCGAATCTACCTACATTGATCCAGAAAGGTTATTATTTTATTTAGAACAAAATTTTTCGTTTTAAAATTTCGTGTTTTTTCTACCTTTGCAGGGTTATTTTTTAGAGTGTAACAATGTTCTACAAAGTTGTAGAGCAGACAATTTAAAAAAATTGATTTATAGACATAAGGGGTTTGCTTATAAACATCACGAGTTATCGTGATTTTACGAAAAAAAGAGGGGATGTGATTTTACAAAAAAACGAAGAGGGGACTTTTTTTCGTAAAATCGCGATAACTCGTAATGTTTATAAGCAAACCCCTTATGTCTACGTATCAAAATTTTTGTAATTGTCTGCTCTACAATTTTGTAGAACATTGTTACACTCTAAAAAATAACCCTGCAAAGTTAGAAAAACACGAAATTTTAAAATGAAAAATTTTGTTCTAAATGAAAAAATGACCCTTCTGGGTCAATGTAGATTCGAAAAGAACATTAATTTTCCCATAAAATGACATGTTCCAAAAAAATTTTTTGCTATTGCTAATTTTACAGTCGAGTAACGGAAAATGGGAGAATTTAAAAAAAAAATAGTGTTTTTTTCGATGAAAAATACGTTTTTCGGAATTCTGAGTACGCCATCAAATCGGGCGTCTAATTTTACATAAAAGTCCCTTTGACACCAAATTTCTATTTCATCACCGTTTCAGGCTGCAAAATAATTGAAAACACCTCTTTTTTCGCATGTTCAAAAATGGAAGGGGTCGTACCGCCCCTCCGTCACGAGATATCAAAAAACGGACTACGGATTCGTGATCAGGGACAAAAGTTACCCCTTAGGACAAAGTTTCACGCAAATCGAAGAGGGGTCGGGGCAACTTTTCCCGATTTTGTGTGAGTTGGTAGAGAATTACCCTGTTGACTATTGATTAATCTAGAGTAAATTTTCAAAACAACCTAAGAATCATGGGTTCCGTTTGCTGATAAGACCTTTTGAAAATTTCAACTTTGAATTTGTGGGTGACAGAACACTCCAACAGTCTTCACCGCGAACCTGATTTTGACATTCTTTTTTTGTCGTTTCACACACAAACGAATGAGTGCTATGCAAAGTCACTCACACAGTCATTGACCTCCCTCTAGAAATACCTTCGCTAAGAGAACGGTCGTTTGATATTCCGATCATCTCTCCCATGGACGCATTCAAACGTTTTTTTTGTCACCACACAGCAAAAACAAGGAAGAGAGAAAAAAGACGAAAAATGAGAGAAAGAGAGAGGGCAAATTATATCGTTCGGAGCGCTGCTTGAGTGGTGCTCATTTTTCGTTTGTTTCGTCTTTGTGTTTACGTTCACCGAACGTCACCAACAAATAACGAATATGCCAGGCGATGTGTGTCAGCGATCAAATTTCGTTTTCGAAAATGATCGCTGTCAGAAAGTTCTTTCAACTATCGAGCAGTTCCATGCAGTGACGGATCCCTTTCAAGCCTTATTTAAAAGTTTGTTTACAACTCTTGTTACTCTATTCATGATAAAGTGGCGTCCAAAATTATCACAAAATACATAAAAATGTCTGCAGAGAAGCAAACTGTCGCCAAACGTCACAGAAAAAAAATTGACACTTTTTTCCGCAAAAGGTCAACATTTAGAATGACGACCCACGTTTTCCCGGTATGGCAAGCAGATAAAACACCTTAGAATTTATTATCAACTTCATATGGTTTTATCACACTTGGAGACTTGGAGAGGGTGGCATGAACGTTATTTGCGTAACCCCCTCAATTTTTGGTCTACGGCTTAAAGTGATGTTGTCGCAACATATCGTTTCATGAATAAACACAGTAAAAAATGTAATCTTTTTTGTTTTTCCTTTAGAACATTTTTTTTTTTCAATTAAAAATGCACAGGTAAACAAATAACATGATTTTTGTGGATAGATTGGCCAGGATAATTTTTTTTTTGTTGTGTCAAGAAAAAGAAATCATGAGAAAAAGGTCGTCCTGTCAACATCGAGAGAGCACGCTTACCAGCAGCATAAAATCCTTTTTGTGATAGGGGCAGCCAAAAATCGTGTGTACCTTGGAGGGACACGTGTGGTTTTTCAGCTCACAATTTCCCGTGCATAAAAACCGGGTATTTCGTTAAAAGGCTATCCTGGGGGTTGGACGGTTCAAAAATGGCAAAGGTTTGCCTAGCTTGTGCGGGATGATTTTTGAGGTAGGTTCCTCTGAGTTACTGAATGTGGACTGCAAAATTAGGTGGAAAAAGTGTGATGTAAATTTAAACATCACAGGCTGTAGACTGTATTCGACTACTTTATTTTTTTGCTAGAAGAAACGGTAAATTTGAACACAGGTCATATATTGAATAACAAACAACTCAGACAACACAACAGTTACATAAATTCCTTCCCCAACTGCAGCAGGCCGCCTTCAAAGTTCATCAAAATCACACTCTTAACCTGAAAACACACCGACCCCAAGATGGGCTGCCCAATTATCTATCCAATTTCGTCGAAGCAATTTTCCTACCATCAGGTATTTGCAGACACACAATTGCTATACTGCTGGGGCTTTGCGTAAAAATACATAACCTCTCTTTCTTTCGATTCTTCTTTTTTTTTTGCATTTCAATGCAAGCATCTTGGCACAGTCTGGCTCTAATTGTTGGCCCAACTAATTGGATGTTATTTCTAATTGATTTTATTGGAAATGGGATTCTTTGATAGGGCATTCTTGGCTCAAGCCCAGCTTGTAGGGAGATTAAATTCAATTTTCTATTGTGCCATGCTCTGAATGCATGAGGTTTTGAACTGGAATAACAGCTTGTTGAAAATTATTATTCTGAATATAGGCTTCTTTTCAAGGGGTTTCCAGCATCAAGGATTACTGACCAGTCTAAATGGAATTACCAGGATTACTGGCAATATGTCATGAATTACTTTGATTTCCCAGAATTACTTGGGATTTCCAGAAACCACGCAGAATTGCTCATATTTATAAAAATAACCTGGAATTACTGCCTAGCTTCCAGCATATTGAGAATTGGATCGAATGACAGCTGTCAAATGCACAAAACCACGTGCTTGGCAATAGTACGTCCACAGAGTAAGACAGAGTCACTACTGCCATTTGATTTTTGGTTCCACTTTGTGGTACATCGCACGCCTGCTACCAGCAAACCTTATGGAGCCAAAAAATAAAATGACATTTCTTCGAACTGCCCGCTCTGTGTTACTCTGTGGTACGTCCATCCCGGGAATTCCCGGCACAAAATTCCCGGGATTTTTATATGTTGTACGGGGAATTTCCGAAATTAAACAAAAATCATAATTTGGCCTGGAAATTACATTAGTATTACAATTAATAAGTTTAAACTTTTCTAAAATTTACATAAATTGGTACCATTTTATTTGTTGTCATTTTTGATTTTAGACATCTTAAACCAATTTTCAAGCTGTTTTATTCATGCCATATAGAAATAAATAAAAAATAAATATTTATAAGATACTTATTTAATTTGAATTAGAAATGTGGTGCATATAAAATTCAAAGCACAACAGAGAACAGCAAAAATTTGTTTAACACTGGAACGCCCAACGCATGTCCAACTTACACAGACGCCCAAGCCTCCCAAAAAAGGAGGAACAGTAACTTCAACTCACTGGTTCTCGGCATTACTCAACCAATCGGGACAATTCTTGTTTCCAGTGATTTGTAAGAATGTCTAGATCCTAAAATTGTGCAGAACTTAATTCGATCAATTCTGTAATTTTTGCGATCAAAAACATCGTTCCACCTTTTTTAAAACGACTGCCGCCGCGGAATTTTTGGCGATTTTTTTACAAGCGAAAAAAAAAGTTGGAACGATGTTTTTGATCGCAAAAGTTACAGATTTGATCGAATTAAGTTCTGCAAAGTTCTATAATCATCTTAACATCTAACAAATCATTGGAAAGAAGAATCATCTTGATTGGTTGAGTTATGCCCGAGAACCAGCGAGTTGAAGTTACCGTTCCAACTTTTTTGGAGCCTTGGGCGTTGGAATGTTAAGCTATCTAAAAACTGCTATCCTTGTTTAGATTGATATTAATAGTATTGAGCTAATTCTATAAATTTAAAGCTTGAAAAACATAACAAATATAAAGAAAACATAGATTTTATGACTTTTTCAAAAACTAAAAACTTCCCGGGAATAAATAAATATTTTTCCCGTTTTCCGGGAAACTCAAAACCTGGGAAAATTAGACGTCCTGCTTGGAAATCATCGAACAATTGGGTAAATATCAACATCATTTTGAAAACTGATTTTGGCGTTCGAGTGCATTTAAAATTCAAAGCACAACAAAGAACAAAAAAATCTTCAAAACTATCTAAAAGTGCTATCCCTGTTTAGATTGATTTTAATAGTATTGTGCTAATAGTTTGATTTTAAAACATAACTAATATAAAGAAAACATAGATTTCATGACGTTTTCAAAAATTTCCCGGGATAAAAAATATATTTTTTCAGTTTTCCGGTAAACTCAAAACCCTGGAAAATTGGACGCCCTACTTGGAAATCATCGAATAATGTGGTAAACATCAACGTCAGTTTTACAACTGATTTTGACGTTTGAGGGTTTTATCATCCGAATACATTTGAATTAGAGAGCATCCAAATTGGCGGACATTTCGAATCCGCTCTGTACTTCTTACAACCATAAAAAGCATCAAGGAAAAGCAAAATGCATTCTGCCGATTTACCTTTTAAGAATTACTAGTAGTTACTTGAATTAATGGGAAATACACGAATTACTGAGTAACTATGGAATTACTCGAATTACTACGGAATTACTAGGTAATTCCAGAATTATAGGAATTACTGCAGAATTGCGGAGTAATTCTGGAATTACTGCATTACTTACTCAAAATCCGAATGATCCCGTACTAGCTGTAACTTTGGTTTCATACATGAAAATGAATAGGCAATAAATAGAATTATAAAAGGTTTATCGAAATTATCTTTTAAACAGTTATTTTTTATTATTTTATTATTTTCTGAAGTATGTTTTCACAAACAAGAATCATGGAATTACCAGGATTACTGGGATTATTAGGAATTACCAGGATTACTCTGGAATTACTCAGTAAATCCGGAATTACAGAATTACTTGCTCAAATTCCAAGTAATTCCGGATTAGTGACCAGTCTGACACGATGCTGGAAACCCCTTGCTTCTTTTAATTCAAGTTTGGAAGAGGCTTACGCCTGAAAGTAGATTCTAGTTTTCGACATGCTTAAGAAAAAAAATCATTTCCTTTTAGTTAAGCCTTTCAAACTCTTCACTGAGATAAAACATTTCCATAACAAACTGACAGATCATGTTGCAAGCCCATTCATCGTGTCGCAACAACAAATTTCCCTTTCATCAAAATGCAGCCTTTTCGGTGAGGTCGTTGAAATGGAAAGGAAATCTTGGACGTTTGGTGGGGCTATTATCACCGTCGTGGTGGCCGGTTATGGCTCTGGACAATCTTGGCACATGCTTGAACCACCTCTGGGGGGAAAATATGATGAGGGTTGGCTTTGAGCTGTCAGTTTGTTTTTGCACGTGAATTGTAGACCACCCAATTCTACTTGTATAAATCTACCTAAAAATATTGTTTTTCGATCAATAAATCACATAGAAATTGATCTCCAATACCGTTTTTTATATTAATTGCATGTTTGCAATCATTTCGAAAGCTACAATTTCTGCTGATATTCAAATTATCACTTCATACGTGAACTTTTCGGCCCCTTTTTCGCAACTGCCCGTTCAATTACCTTTGCAATTTGCACCACATCAATGCCAATGCCAGCCAAAGCAGCGAACCAAAATCACACCCAAATTTCATTGAAAAATTCGAACTCCAATTACGCGCGTGCCAAAGCCATCTTAGCAAACCTTGACCGCGACGTCAATCACCTTCGGAGGAAGAAGCCCCATTTCGGTCGAGGCCCATTTGCGTCAAGCCAACCAACAGCCAGTTCAACAAGTTCGTTTCGTTTTCACTCTCGATTCGATTCGATGCGATTTTTTTCATGCGCCTCATCCGGCTATTGAGCATTGCTTCAAGAGCATCGATCGATCGATTTCATTTTTCACACCACACTTTCAAGTGGTGGTGGCTTACCGGTTGCTGCTGCTGCTGGGTACCTGACCTGCCGATGGTACTTGGTGTAAAATTTCTCAAAATTACTGCCCGGTAAACGGTCGGTAATTGTGCGGTAATTTTCGTTTGAAGCCGCCCGCCCGCGGCCACCGGCAGTGGTTTTGGTGGAGATGGCCCCCGGGGGCACTTTCCGGATTTTGTTGGCGGTCGGTTTTTATTTGTGTGAAGCGGTTTAAAATTTGGAAAAGTGGCTTGATAACACAAACTCAACAATGTTGAAGTCGATGTCAGTAAACGTTTCAATTTTATCAAGGTTTTATAGATTTGGTCTTCTTGAACATGCTCCAATCGACAGAATTTTTGTATTTAAAAAAAAGCAAAATTAAAAAAAATCAGGCTTGGTCATGCACACAGAATATATGTGAAGAATCTTCACCCCAAATTTCAGCCAATTTGGTCCATTCCATCTCGAGATATCGTGGCACCCGTGTAAACTCTGTGTTAAGAGAAAATCGCTCACATAGTTTGACAGTTGCCTTTACGCATAACCAAATTTCAGGCTAAAATCGTCTGTTACTCACTTTGATCATGAAATATCTTCAAGAAACTATCTGGAGTGCTTGAAACTTAACTTTTTGGCAGATTAAATACATTTTTGCCTTCCTCACCTTAATGAGGAAAGGCTATAAAAACACTCGAAAAATTAACTTCTCAATTAGACCTCCTAGACCCACCTTCATGTATACCTATCGACTTAGAATCAAATTCTGAGCAAATGTCTGTGTGTGTGGTGGGATGTTGATCAAAAAATTGTCACTCGATTATCTCAAGACTGGCTCAACCGATTTTGTCCGTTTTGGCCTCATTCGATCCGTCCTGGGGTCCCATAAGTCGCTATTAAAAATTATGGAGTTTAGTTAAGTACTTTAAAAGTTATGCTAAAAAAACGATTTTAACAAAAGTTCGGAAGATTGTAAAAAGGGTGGTTTTTGTAAGAAAACCCGTCATGCTATACATTTTCAGAAAGGTATTTAAAAGACCTTTTCAACGCGTCCAAAACATTGAAGATTTGAAAACCCTATCAAAAGTTATAAGAACTTAAGTGTTATTTACGCACTTTTTGGAGGCCGGATCTCATGATCATCTCATCTTATGTCATGATATTCATGCGACCTATTTTTGGATAGGTAATTAAAAGACCTTTTCAACGAGCACGAATTGGATTGAAGATCTGACTACCCTATCATAAGTTGTAACCACATAAGTGCCCTGCAATATGAAGATCTGACTACCCAATCTAGTGGTATGAATAATGAGTCAAAATTGATAAAACTCTGAAAAACACCGCCATTTTGTGTCTATTTTGGATAGCACCCTTTAAATGTGAGGAAGGCACCAACCTCCTAAGGGTGGATTTAGTAACGTTTTTTAATATAATTTTATGATTTTCTACATGTTCCCTTGAAAGCACACAAACGTCAAAAAAAGAAAAAAATAACAAACGAACGAGGGGTCCGTGAATGCAAAAATCTTTCAATATTGTAAAATGAAAGAATTGTGAAATGTTCTGTTCTTTTCATTAAAAATGTGTTTTTGAATTTATACTGATGTTAGATAAAAGACCGGAAATCGACTCAAATACCATTCCATCGAGTCCAAAACATTGAAGATTTGGCAACCCTATCTCAAGTTATGACCACTTAAGTTATTTTTGTGTACTTTTTTTAATACGGATCTTAAGAAAAACTAGAAATTTGTGTCCAATTCCATCGAATTACCAATTGTTGGTAAAGAATGAGGGAGGAACCAACCACATAGGTGGATTGAGTCGATGGTTGTACAAAATTTTTACGTCAGTTATAACATCCTCATTGGGTATTTATTTGAAACCAAGTTATAAAGAAAAAACTACAAATAACTAAATATTTTTTAAAGTATAAAAAAAATATTTAGGGGCGCCGAAATCAATTGTATGAATATTTCTACCGAAGTGTTTAAAAAAATTGATACTTATTGCTAAATTTATTTTTTTTGTCAAAGACGTGTCAGAAAGTTCAAGGAGTTCTTGAAGAACTTTTCAAAATAAATACAGCCAGGGATGGAATAATCGCGAAAAAATCAATTTCGCTTGCGAACTTTCTTCTCCCGCGAAAGAGAGAGGAGGCAAATCACGCAAAAGAAAATCGCTCCCGAAATTCTCCAAGAAAATAGATCTGCTGCTGATTTTTTGTGAATTTCCTTGTCAGCACCACTCAAAAATATTTATTTCACTTTGTTTACACACATTGCCCATCTACAAAATGTGACAGGTCACGTGTAGTAGTGAAAAAGTTGCTCCGTCGAATAACACAGTCCAACAAGATTTTGTCTCTGAGATTATTTTACCGATCTTCCATGCTGAAGAGGAGAGCTCATGGTCCCAATTTTTCTCTTGATGTTAGTTTCAAAATTGTCTTTGTGATGATGAACTATTGAATAAACATCTAAATACATGTATTTAAAGTTTGTTTTCCGTTGTGAAGTTTAAGTCATACCTTCAATATAAAATAGATTTTAAAATTTATTTTAGTTTTCTCATTCAATTTGGCTAAGAACACAATCAAATTCTAATTTTAAAATTAATTATGGTCAATCAAATTTTGAACTTGTTTAAAAGAAGAATTATTTAAACTTTAAAACAAATACTCTTTTGTTTAAATAGTTTTTGAAATTCGACGAGTTTTAAATAACATTTCAATGTATTTTTTTGAGCAATTCCTTTGATAAGCAACTTCGTACATTAAAATTTCGTCTCAGAGACAAGAAACATTTGATTTTTTGTTGAACTGTGTAATCAAGATGATGATTTTTTTAGATTCTTTTTACCGATCTTCCATGCGCGAGAGAGGAGAGCCATGCTCCCTTAGGATTTTTTCTCTTGATGAGCATTCAAAGATTGTCTTTTGATGATGATTATTCCATCGCTGAATACAGCATTAAAGTTTGAACCGTTGTACAATGAAGTTTAAGTCATACCTTCAATACAAAAAAGATGTCCAACTTTAATTTATTTTCACGTTAATTTGGCTAAGAACCACAATCAGCGAAATTGTGAAATAATTATGGTCATATTTTGAACTTCTTTAAAAGAAGAATTATTTAAACTTTAAAACAAATACTCTCTTGAAATTTTGAAATTCCCGAGTTTTAAAAAATGGCCTTTGAATTTTTTTTCAGCACGATTTTTCTCCTTTGATAAGCAACTTCGTGCATTAAAATTTGTCAAAGCTTTTTGAAAATACTAGAGTTTTGAATTAGGAAAATTGCTGCATTTTTTTTAATTGTCTGAAAAGCATTGGTAATGAGAAACTATTCAAACTTTTTTTCCAATTCAAAAAATAATAATGTTTTATCAAGGTTTGAAAACATTGATATAGCCTTGTGCAAAAAATAATTTTCAAGAATGTAAAATTAAATTTTACGAATTTTGAATATATAAAAATAAGTACCGAAGAAAAAAATCAATGCAAATCATAATGTCATAATTAAAAAAAAACAGTCGATATTTCATAAGAATCATCAGTTTACAGAACGATGCAAAATGAAGACTCGATTGATTTTTTTTTTCTTGATACCCAGCTCTGGGAGAAACAAACAAAACAAAAACAAACTAGTGTCACCCTTCAAAGCTTCGTCTCGCCAAGAAAAATGTCTATGCAAGCCATGAGAAAGTGAAATTATTGTCAACCGGAAGAGATTTTTGAAGCAAACAGAATCCAAGGGACCGTCGAGGAAGAGATCCTTCAAGCAAGGGAAAATATCGAGGAATGAAGTTAATTGAAGTACGCAGATTGAAGGGGCTGAAGAATTCATCGATAGATGGAGAATTATTGATATCGAGAAGATCGACAGCCAGAGAGTCGACTGTATCTAATTTGCTAACAAGTTTTAGAAAAATGTACCATGATTGATCTGAAAATAAATTTAAAAAATACAAAACCTTGATATCATTATTGATTTTATTAAATCTGGGAAAATATTCAGCCAACTTCATTCAATAAATTTAAAACAATACATTTTCAATTCAACCTATCTCATATTATTTGAAAAATAAAACATAAAATAATTGTGGTACTGAATTTAACCTTACAGCAATTCCCCACGAAAACAGCATGATTCGAAACAAAATTTTTGTAATTAAAAAACGCAACTTGTTGTGTTGTGGTACATCTATAGATTATCGCTGAAATTTTAATGTTATCGCAGTTTTAGTGAAAAAAGTCGATTTTTTTCCCGTTTTCGTCATTTTCCCATTTTTGCGCGTGGCGCGTCGAAAAATCCAGTTTTTATTTTCAAAAAATCGTATCTCAGAGTATCGAAAACATAACTTCACCATTTTTGATATGTAATGTGAAATTTTCCGAGGAATCCGATAAAAATATTTTCAGACATAGGCTCTTTGGTCCCGAGACCTTCAAAACAGCATTTTAAGTTTTCATACGACCTTTTCAAATGTTAAGCTAGATTTTTGAAACTTCTTACTATTTTTCCCAAATATCCAAACTAATCACCCAAGATACGGCTCTGGTGACATTACAGCAGAAAATTGGGCAAATTACATTATTACGGAGGTAGGGGAACAGCATCTAATTCCAGCGTGCCTCTAATGTTGGCAGGTCAAAACTTTTACATTCAATTAAAGCTCATAAAAAGCGTTTTCAACTGAAATCGAGTGATAAATAGTTCAATAGGAAGAGAGCAAGCAAGGTTCTTTCAAAAGTTTTGCAAAAATAGTTGTTTAATTAGTGAAAATCAGCATATTGGATGGAATTAGGAGCGAGTGCTTATCCTGCCAAACATACGAGAATTTCCCCTTTTTATGAATTTTTCTGTCCCTCTTCAAATGTAATATTACCATGTTTTTTACTGTGTAGGATTACTCCTTAGACTATTCACCGTCAAAGTTCAACAAAAAAAAGTTGGATTTTTGAAGGTTGGATTATATTACATAGAAAATATGTGAAAATTGTGAACATGATGAAAATTCACAAATATTTAAAACACGGTAAAAAATTGTGTAAATTTGGATGCTGGATGTAATTTACCTCAATTTAGACTGAAAAAGTGACATTACACCAGAAAGTGGTAAAATTACACATTTTCAGAGGAATAATTAAACATTTTTCTGACATAAAAGATGTACACCTATCCAGATGTAATATTACCATGATTTTTTTTCTGTGTGTTACTAACATGTTGTTAGCAAAATGGCTTTTTTTCTTGAATTGAATATAATAAACATATTGTGTTTGAAAAATCACTTCAACACGTTTCAATTAACGACCAGCAAAAATTTACAATCCGTACGAAAAGCAACAGCGTAACCGTCCAACACCCCAAAACCCAAACCCCAAGCTACAAAAAAACCAAAAAAACTAAAACTGTCGGAAAGATGTACCCGTTTGGATGATTAATGGCCAGTGGTCAGCCCCAATTAACGTCGGTCGGCCGGTTCAATCGTCCGGTCCGGAGGCGACGACGACGACGATGATGGGACTTTCGGTGGCCACGCCGGCAGATCCCACAAGACAAAGTGGCCCGTTTGTTGGATAATAATTCGATTAGCTTCTGTGCTCTGTGTTTTTTGGTTTTGTTTTGTTTCCTCTCGATGAATTTTGCAAAAGGTTTTTTTTTGCACGGTTCATTTCACGATTGATGCGCGAAATTTTATGGCATTACTGAACTAAAGTGGGGGGAAACAAGCTTGCGAAGTGTTTGGATTAAAAATGGGGCCTTATTTTTAATTAGGGTTGGTGTGAAATCTGGTGATGACAGATATTCTTGTAGCTCTTAATACTTTACCTAGTCAGATATAGTTGTTCAATCAAGTATTTACCTGGAAAAGAAAAAAAAAGTATGAGTAAAAAAATACTATAATATCACAAAGCAATACCAGCAACCCTGAATTTTGACAGCAAGCCGTCAGCAGTGCTAATAGTTTTGTAGCTTTATCCGCCATCAAATTTCATTACTCCAAACATCTCTCTCTTAGCCCATAATATCAATCATTTCATCGCGTGTGAGCACGTGTCAGTAGCTAGCCCACACACGTGAGGGCCAAAATATGTGAGCCCACCACCTTAAAACCTTCGACAAAAAAAAAAAACAAAAAACAAAATGTAGCAACCCAACAAAGGAGGCCAGCTATCATGCACGCAAGACATGATTGTGTCTGTTTGCGTAAATTTTTTATTAAGATATATAAACTTTCCACATCATCTGTTGATGTGTTTGTTGCTTGGTGAACGTTTTCATGGATCATTTTCGTTGGTGTCTCTTTGTCAGTGATGAAGGTGTCAGTGAAATTGCAAGAGCTCCACTGTTGAAATTGTTTTAGATAAATTTAAAATTCAGAGGCAAGAGTAGAATTTAAAAATAATGATTTCTGTTTTGCTTTTAATGTTACGAAGAATTAAAAAAATATAAGTTTTAATTAAATTTCATTTTAATATCACAATCCACTTCCACTCCTTCTAAGTCATCTCTTTTACAGGCAAAGAAAAATGTAACCACAACCGGCCAAATGATTAGTTGTTATGTTTTATGCTTTCGCCGCGCGCTCACCGCAAAACATGAGTAAGTGAGTTGTGAAATGAGTAAGTGAGTGAGAAGCTGCGCGTGCCCATCATCTTACAAGCGATTATGGCTTACGGCTGTTTGAGTTGGGTAGCTTTTGCTTGATTTACGGACTTGTTTATTTACCTTTAACCCCTTTTGTGTGTGTGTGTGGGGCTTTCGGAACGTTGCGGCAAGTTACGTGAATAATAATAATAACGGTTTATGTCAGTCAGTCAGTTGCACCTTCTTCGCAGTGAGTTTGTGATGACGTGAGAGAAGGTGGATGGTGATTTATGCTGCCAAATTACATGCGTGCGTGGTTTGATTGATTTGAAGAAGGTGGTTGAGCTAGGCGTCTGCAGTAGTAGAAATTTCGGTAGCAACGAGTGTCATCTTGATGGAATCAATCATTTTTGAGCTAGTGAGCAGCTGAGTTAATATTCTATTGATAATTTATTTTTTCGATTTATTTATCTTTTCCAATTTAACGTTGTAGATGGAATTCGTTGCTTATTTATTTAATTTTAACTTTTTTTAGTTTACAGCATGAATTTTTTAACAAATTCTGACTAATAAAACAATTGATATTTTATGAATGTTGTCTGCAAAACCATTTTCATCATTTTGTTTTTTTTTCAGTGCTACACAGAAAAAAATAATGTAAATTTGGAATTTTGGAAGGTTGAATATTACCTCTTTTATGATGTAATTTTACCTCAATTTAGACTGAAAAAGTGACATTACACCAGAATAGTGGTAAAATTACACATTTCCAGAGTTAAAATTACACCTTTTTTCTGACATTAAAGATGTACCCCTTCCCAGATGTAATATTACCATGATTTTTTTTTCTGTGTATCCAATATACCAATT
Organism: Culex quinquefasciatus; assembly: GCF_015732765.1. NCBI lineage: Eukaryota > Metazoa > Arthropoda > Insecta > Diptera > Culicidae > Culex > Culex quinquefasciatus. The sequence continues at coordinate 160,176,492 of NC_051863.1, read as the reverse complement.
TTGAAAAAGCTCTATCTCTAGTCGGAAGCATTGAAGCTGAACAATTATCTGAGATTTCGGTCATTCGTTTTTTTCTTTTTTTATCTTGCTGAAACGTTTTTGGAGCCTTTGGTATGCCCAAAGAAGCCATTTTGCATTATTAGTTTGTCCATATAATTTTCCATACAAATTTTGCAGCTGTCCATACAAAAATGATATGTTAAAATTCAAAAAAACTGTATCTTTTGTAGGATTTTTTTGATCGATGTGGTGTCTTGGGCAATGTTATAGGCATGGGTAAGGACTACACTTAAAAAAATGTTACACGGTGATTTTTTTTGTGATTTTAAATTTCACTTTGTTTCAGTAAAACTTGATTTGCAAAAAACACTATTTCATTTTTTTTTAAATTTGATATGTTTAAGGAAACATCAACGTCCCATAGTTGCTGAGATATTGCCATGCAAAGGTTTAAAAACAAGAAAATTTATGCTTTCTACACATTAAAAAAAAATCTGTGTAAAATCGCATGCAAAAGCATACACATCACCTTTATAAGCAAAAGCATGTAATATTGTATGAGAAAATGTATACAAAAAAGCATGTACCAAAGAAAAAAAACCAGATCTGCTCACCCCAAAAATCATATTGAGATTACCAAGCCCGCGCCCCAATCCGCTCGGCTATCTCGCCGCTATGAAAAATGAAGGATTAATGCCAATGTAACAGTAGTTATTCCGTACGTCGTAAACACCGTTAACTGCATACGATGTATGGGGAACCTAAAGCTACATTGGTAAATATCCGAACAAATACATAGCAGCGAGATAGCCGAGAGGGTTGGGGTGCGGTTTTTGTAATCTGAATACGTCTCTCACCAGATTGATGTTATTTTTGGGATGAGAAGACCTGATTTTTTTTCTTCGGTGCGTGCTTTGTGTGTACACGTTTTCCCATACAATATTACATGCTTTTGTTCACAAAGGTGATGTGCATGCGATTTTACCATCGAACTTTTTGCTGTGTAAGTCTCATCCAGACTAACCCACCATTTTCTAACGTCTCAGTCTCAGCAACTTTTTTGATATTTACAAAAGCGATATTTTTTATTTTTAACATTTCAAAAAGACGTTATTCAGAATGTTTTTAATCTTTTCAAATGTTAGTCTAGATTGAAAAAGGAAATAAAAATAGTTTTCGGAAAGATCGGAAAATTTCACAAATGTTTCATATTTTACTATTGAAAATCAAACCATAATTGCTGATATATCGAAAATGGTGCATTAGTTGGGTGAGACTATGAAAACAACAATTTTCCTGTTTTTAAATCTTTGCATGCCAATATCTCAGCAACTAAGGGTCGTATCAATAAAGTTTAAAAAACAAAATAAAGAGAATTTTTTCAGCTTTAATTTTTTTTTTCAAAGTTGGACAAACATGAATTAAAAAAATTAATAAAAATGACTATTTTCAAAAAGTTACTTGAAAATGGATGGAAATTTTTTTGCTACCAATATCTCGATTTTTTTTAAAAAATTAATACTGATTGAAAAAATCATAACTCAGTCAAAGATTTTTCAACACGTTCTGGAAATTTCTGAAATGTTGGCATTTGATGTCCCGTTAAACATATCAGAAAATAAAAAAAATAAATATGTATTTTTGCAAATCAAGTTTAAGTGACAAAAAATGAAATTTAAAATCACCATTTTTCACCGTGTATCATTTTTTTTCAGTATAGTCCATATCCATACCTACAACTTTGCCGAAGACACCAAACCGATCAAAAAATTCCTTCAAAAGATACAGATTTTTGAACTTTTATAGATCGTTTTTGTATGGACAGCTGCCAAATTTGTATGTAAAATTATATTGATAAACTAATTATGGAAATTGGCTTCTTTGGGCATACCAAAGGCACCAAAAAAGTTTCAACCGGATAAAAAAATACAAAAAAATCTAATGACCGAAACGTCGAAGAATTCCTTATGTTTGAAGATTTTTTTCAAAAATCAAAAATCTATCAATAAATATAAAAATACGGATTATTCGAAATTGAGTTTCTGGAAAAAAAAGTTTATTAAAATTAAAAATTTGCAAAAAAAATCGTGTAACTATTTTTTTTAAACAATCCTCATCAATATCTACAACTTATGGGAAGACATCAAATTGATCTGAAAATTCCTTCAACAGTTACAGATTTTCTAATTGTTAGATATGTACCATTTTTCTATGGACAGCTGCCAAAATTGGGTGAACCAATGACACAAAATGGCGTCTTTGGTCGTAGAAAAAGCCCCGACAAAGTTTAAGCCAAAGAAAAAAATATATAAATGAAATCCATTTCTGGTTTTGTTAGAGAGTTGCTCAACTTTGGTTATAGAATTGGACGCCCAATTTGATAACGTACTTAAAATTCTGGAAAACCCATAAAAAGTTAAAAATAGATTATATTTCTCGTTACATAACTGTGAATATACGATAGATTTGTATTTTTTTGGGAAATTAAATGTGTTTCCCGAATCTCCTATATTCAGTGATGTAATTTTTCACCCTGATTTTTTTTCTTTTTAAAATTACGCGTTTTTGTTACTTTGTAAACAGTGAAAAATGTGTAAATTCGGATGGTGAAAAATTGGAAGTTTTTATATAACAACTCTTATGATGTAATATTACCTAAATTTAGATGGAAAAGGTGGGATTATAACGCAAAAGTGAAGGTAAAAGTAGTGGTAAAATAACACATTTTTTTCTGATCAAAAGATGTTCACGTTCCCATGATTTATTTTACTGTATAGGATTATATTTAAGAGTGAAACACAAACTAAAATGTATGATCAGCCTTACGAGAGTTGATTCAAAAAAAATGTTGATGAATATAATAAAAAAAGCATTGAATCAATGTTGAATCTTGTCAGTTCCACAAAAGTCTTTTGCTGTGATGAGAATAGCTCTTTACGTTTAGCGTTGATTGAATAATAATATTGTTTTTTAAATCAATCAAACGTCTTGTTGACTCACTTATGCTTTATTTTTCTGCGATCAATTTGACCATTTTTCATATTGATTTAAAAAAATCGTCTCCTTTTAGCTATGCACGATTATTAACACATATTTTAAGCAACTTCACTGAACTTTCCGAGAAAAATAAAACTTCTAAAAACTGGTCAAAGGCGGTAACAATCATCACTTTTCCAAAAACCCTTTTCAAAGAATACAGAAAACCCGTGAAGAATACGTGCATACCCTTTACGACAATTCAGTATTTTGTTTTTGTTTTTTTTTCTATAATGTAACCTAGTAAAGTTAAAAAAAACACATTATTATCAATTGACGAAATTTGCTTCAGAAATAAAGTTGGCATCTCTGAGTAATTGCAGATTCAGACATTAAAATTTTCCATAAAACTACATACATATATTACATCAGGGAATGAGTTTATCTTTTGTGTCAGAAAAATGTGTAAATTAACAGCTTTTTCAATGAAATGCATTTTTGAGTCTAAATTGGGGGAATATTACATAATAATTTTTTTACACATGTCTAACAATTTATGACAGTTGAATAACGGAAAATGGCAGCGATTTCAAAACAGTTTTTTAACATTTTTAAATGAAAATACGTTTTTTTTTTTGAATTTTGGAGTACGCCATCAAATCCGGCGTCAAATTTTACAAAAAAAATCCTTCAGAAAAAAAAATACTATCTCTTCTAATCAAGGAAAAACGTGTTTAAGTAAAAATCTAGAAGAATTAAAGAGGTCGCCTCATCACCACGAGATTTTCAGGACTCATGTAAGTTGGCAGAGTATGAACTAATACGTTTTGCGTTGTTGAAAAAGTGCCCACGTGGTTTGTCGAAGGTCCCTTCGATTTTTTTTTCAGAAACTTTAACCGTGGACATTACCGGAAGAGTCGAAATTCCTTGATTTTTAAAGTGTGCTTTCATTTTTTACATGAGAGTTAAAGCTTTGAGCTTGATAATATGAATTCAAGGAAATAAAAAAAAACATTTCATTGAAATCCTTTTCTATTAAGCTTCTTGTATCTTTTTTTTTTTAATTTGTGGCCTCAAGATGTATACGACGAAACGAAAATTCTATACTTCGACAGCAGTAACGAGCTTGTAAATACCCCCAACAGAGATCACCAACCCAATGCAAAAAATATCGAAAAAATCTGGGCCACTCGCCTCAGCATACAAAAAAAAAAAGAATACTCAAACCCCACCGGTGTGCAATCGACGTGGGTGCAATGACCGGGACAAGAGCTACTTTTCGTCCTCCATTGAGTACTTGGTAGTCAAAAGAGATGAGTAACTGAGCAGTGCCATTCCAGCGTCGCCGGGATCATCATCATCATCGTCATCGTCGGACCAAGAAGAGTCCACCGAAGGACTCGGTGTTGTGCAACACGAGCTTTGGGGTGGGGGGGGAGGGGCAGGAGGAGATCCCAAAGGGTTCAAAGTTGAATGCATGCCACACTGTGAGGGTGCACTGAGGGAAATTTGCACGAGAGATTGGTGACATTTGTCGAACAAAATTTGTTTTATGCTTAAATATTTCAACATTTTTTCTCTTCGTGTTTCTCCCAGAACGCAAAGCAGGAAGTGGCGCAGCTTCTGACAGGTCCAGAGACCAGACTGATGCTGCAGCTCGAAAGCTTTTCATCGTCGGATGCTTTTGTTCAGTGTCCTGGCATGTTCTTTTTTTTTGCTGCAGCAATTTTCCATGCATTTTTTACGACGCAAAAGACTACAGTTGCGTTTTCCTGAGCAGGTCCACTTATCTCTTCTTTTTTTGCAAAAAGAAAAGTTTGTTCAACTTTCGACTTTCATACCGTAATGACCCATGAGAACACACTTTTTAGAGGCAAATTTGAAATGTTGATGTTGACTGAAAGGTTTCCAGGATTGGTAGGTGGATTTCTTCCTTTTCACTTTCCTAGAACAGAATGAACTTTGTTTGAATTTGTGCTGAAATTTCAATTCAAACCAATTCTGAATGGTAAATTGTTTAAATTTCCGCTCGACTCGATTTTGCAATATCCCCAACTTTATTGTGTCAGAACGCAAATTGGTCCAAACCAAAATTAGAATGCATAAAGTTGAAAGTGCGTTCCGCACTTTTGATAGATGGCTCGTTTAGTCCATCGGAATTTACTACCGTCCACAGCTTGAAATATTTACGACGCTTTTGAAGAGCTTAATTTGGTACGACTTTTTAATAGCTTCACGCTGGTTGAGCAAACTTTGCAGACTCTCTGGTTAGTTTGCGGGGAACAACAGTTTTGTGGATTCGTTGATCAAGGCCATAAATAATAGAAAGGCAGCAGAAGTAGTTTGGCTCGTCCGAAAAATGGGCCCCAAGCAAGAATTGGCCGCACGAGAACTCAATCGTCCGGAACGCAAACACGAGCGCCCCGCGGCCAGTGTTGTGTGTTTTTGAGTTATTTCATTATCTTTATTTATTGGTTGAACTTCAAAAAATACGTTGTTCAATTATCAAATGTGAAACTTTTTAGTAACAGCAATTGAACTAAGCTTTTAACTCAATAAACATCTCCACTATAAAGAACAAACTTCTTCAAATCCGTCAGTTTGCATTCTCTCTTTCCTCAAGTGTAGATTAGATCCAACCTTGTTTAGAGTTGCACCGTAATTTTGACCTTAAAATTGCAGCAAATTGCAGCGTCGTAGTCGCTTGCTCGCCACACCAACCACATATTCAGTGAAGTGGAAGTTTGTCAATTGAATTTCCCGTGAAATTGGCTCGTTCGAGGGCTAAGCTTTGTTCCAACTTGGTTGAACTGCCTGGCTAAGGACTATTTGCAATCCTGAGAGTTTCCTAGTAACTGGGCAAACATGTACAGGTAAACCTTCTGTGTACGATGGGGCAAATGCAGCTGCAGAGTTCAAAGTAATTAGCTCCAGTTCTGGTGAAATCGGCAAATGCATCTTTGTCAGGGTTAAACTAAGAACAAAGACTCGACTGTTTGCTATCAGATGATGATAACAGTATGGGGCAAATAAGATAACATTTTAATAGCATGTGAATTAATTAATTTGAAAGTTGAATGTTTAGAGTGCTGAATTCTAAAAATCAAAAGAGAGTGCTTCAAATGCGACACTGATGCAACAAATTTAAAATTTTAAAACCAACTACAAAGCTTATCCTCCAAATAAACAATCACATCAAATCTTCGACCGTGGTGTAGGGGTAAGCGTGATTGCCTCTCACCCAGTCGGCCTGGGTTCGATCCCAGAAGGCCCGGGTGGCAAATTTTGAGACGAGATTTGTCTGATCACGCCTTCCGTTGGATGGGGAAGTAAATGATGGCCCCGGTCTAAACTAGAGGTAAGGTCGATAGCTCAGTCCAGGTGTGTAGGAGTCGTCTCCCTGGGATCCTGTCCCGGTGGAGTCGCTGGTAGGCAGTTGGACTCACAATCCAAAGGTCGTCAATTCGAATCCCGGGGTGGATGGAAGCTTAGGTGTAAAAAGAGGTTTGCAATTGCCTCAACAATCAAGCCTTCGGACATCAAGTTTCGAGTAGGAATCCCGTAAACGGGAACGCCAAGGCAATGCTGTAGAGCGAATAATTTGATTTTTGATTTGATTTTTCAAATCTTCATCAACGAGAACAGTTCCAAGCGCTGGTGCTGCTACTCATTATATTTGCTCGAATTTGCTCATTAAGAATTCTGTAGCCGAGGTCCATTATCAGGTATTTAGAGCAACAATTTGCTGCAAATTAAGAATTGATATGTATACAGTTTATCTCTTTCAGAAATATTTTTTTTTCAAAAGTGGGCAAACTTGTGCACTAATTTAAAGAAATGAAAAACTGCGACTTTTTTCAAAAAAATTAGGGTAATTCTCTACCAACTCACACAAAATCGGGAAAAGTTGCCCCAACCCCTCTTCGATTTGCGTGAAACTTTGTCCTAAGGGGTAAGAATTCCTAATGAGCACACTTTTTTCCGTAAAATCGCAATAACTCGTGATGTTTATAAGCAAACCCCTTATGTTTATATATTAAAATTTTTGTAATTGTCTAACAACTTTGTAGAACATTATAACACTCTAAAAATAACCCTGCAAAGTTAGAAAAAACACGAAATTTTAAAATGAAAATTTTTGTTCTAAATGAAAAAATGACCCTTCTGGGTCAATGTAGATTCGAAAAGTACATTAAATTTCCCATAAAATGACATGTTCAAAAAAATTTTAATAGTCAAGTAACGAAAAATAAGAGAATTTTTAAAACTGTTTTTGTGTTTTTTTCGATGAAAAATACGTTTATTCGGAATTTCTGAGTGCGCCATCAAATCGGGCGTCTTATTTTACATAAAAGTCCCTTTGACATCAAATTTCTATCTCATCATCGTTTCAAGCTGCAAATGATTGAAAAACACCTCTTTTTTCGCATGTTCAAAAATGGAAGGGGTCGTACCGCCCCTCCGTCACGAGATATCAAAAAACGGACCTTAGATTCGTGATCAGGGACAAAAGTTACACCTTAGGACAAAGTTTCACGCAAATCGAAGAGGAGTCGGGGCAACTGCTGTGTGAGTTGGCGGAGAATTACCCGTTAATTAAATATAGCTATATCTTGAAAACGGTGCACCTTAACAAATTTTCACTAGAGTACTTTTTGTTTGCAAATTTAATTTTACATCAAAAAATGAAGTTGAAACAGTATTGATTCAAAAATTCATAACTCGTTCAAAGATTTTTTGCACAACCTGAAAATTTCTGAAAAGTTGGCATTTATGTCCCCTAAAATATATGTAAAAAAATTAAAAAAATGTGGTTTTGTGCATATTAAGTTCTAGTGACAAAAAGTTAAATATAAAATCACCAAATTTTTTTTTACTTTGTATCATTTTTTCCAGTGTAGTCCATATCCATACCTACAACTTTGTCGAAGACACCAAATCGATCAAAAAATTCCTTCAAAAAATATAGATTTTTGAATGTTCATACATAATTTTTGTATGGACAGCTGCCAAATTTGTATGGAAAATTATATGGGCAAACTAATGATGCAAAATGACCTCTTTGGACATACCGAAGGTACCAAAAAAAATTCTGCATGATTAAAAAATACAAAAAAAAAATCGAATGACCGAAATCTGAGAGAAACTTTTTTTAAGGACCTCAATCACATATATATGTTGAAGAAATCGTCAGTTAAAGTTTACAGACTACTTAGAAAAACTCATTTTAATCATTTCGAATTCTTTGAAAAGGGACCATCCATAAACCACGTGGACACTTTAGGGGGGGGGGGGGTGGTATGGCGATTGTCCACGATCCATACAAAAAGATTTTTTTGTATGGACAATTGTCCACGAAGGGGGAAAAGATTCCCAAAAAAGTGTCCACGTGGTTTATGGATGGTCCCAAAGCTCTCAGAAACTAATTTCTGATTTCCAAAATCTCTGAGAGAAAATTGTAGGAAATTTGATCATCAAAAAAATATTTTTTTCGTGGATGGCTTTACTTCATAAAATGTATTAACTTCAAAAAGGAGCACTTCATCCAAAATTCGGTAAAATAATGTTCAATTGAAATCAGATTTAGCATAAAAAAATACTGGCTTTTTTGGACATACGGAACAGCGTGATCCTTTTTGCAAAAAAATCTTTGGATTGATCTAAACATTTAGTCATCGATTCTTTTTGAAAAATATACCAGTGGCTGACATTTTATGGGCTATTCTTTAGGTCAAAATATGACAATGGTTAAATTTTCTGTCAATTCGAGGCAGATTTGGCGATTTTGTAAAACAAAATCTAGATTAAATTTTCAAAACAACTTATCCATCATGGGTTTCCTTTGCAGATAGGACCTTTTAAAAATTTAATCTAGAAATCACAATTTTCAGGTGGAACTCTTTGAAACTTTTTTTCTAAAAAAATCATATTAAACATATTTTTTCAATGTTCCATTTTTTATGTTGTGGTTTTGATATTGAATTCTTTGAATTCATAATTTACCAAGCTACCAGAATTTTAATGGTTCCATTTTCACCAAAAGTTTTGTAAGTAGGGGAGAGTGGGGACACTTGATCCCAAGCCTGTATCTCATCAGCATGTAGGTAAAACAATTAGATTTGTTCTAGAAAGTTGTGCGAAATTGACTAAAACTAATTGTAAAAAACAAAGAAAAAAAATTTAAAAAATGTTTCGATTGAGTTACACACATTTTTCTAAAAAGTGCTGCAAAAAACTTCCAAGAGATCTTTTTTCTTTGTTTTGATAAGCATAGAAAACACTCAAAAATTATTCAAAAAAATATTTTTTATGCATGAATTGTTTGATAAGCAAACCAACTCCAAAACCCTTACGCATTTGACGTTAAATTTATCGTCATACTATTTTTAACAATCAATTGTTTTAAAAAGTGCGTTTAGGGAGACTTGATCCCTGCATTTTTACAGTCACTGGAATCAGCCTCCAGATTAAATAATTGGGCTGGGTTTCTTACATAGTTTCCTTTATTACAGTTGTACATAACTTACTGCAGTTTGAACCATTTTTCAAATGTTTTGTAAACAAAAATTACCAGCTTTTGTAAACATGCTCAATTTTGGTCTTAAAAAGAAAATTTTAAGTTTTTTAATATTTTGCATGCAAAACTTGTTATATTTTGAACACAAACGTACAGGTTTAATGTGAAATTGCTGTAACTTATAGAAAATTAAAAATTTGGATGAATGAGAAAAATTTTGCTTAAGATTTCTTCAAAATGTTGAAAGGGGTATCAAATTACCCCCAACATTTTGAAAATGCCAGTTTGAAATATTTTTTTAAAACGCTTGACATAATTCGAAGAGTTTATCTGATGCAATACCTTTATCAGCTAAACATAGTTGAATGTTTAAGCTTTCAATTCATGCAAAAAGTTCGTAGTTTTGTGCAAAATTGACAGAGTTATGTGCGATACATAAAAAAGAGGATCAAGTCTCTCCACTCTCCCCTATTTATACTATTCTTATCCTTATTTGAAAAGACAAATTTATAAAACATACTTTTTAAAATTTCTTGAATCATAATTCAAATCAAATTTAAATTTTAAATTTTTATCATATTTTCAAAATAAAAAAATAAAGCTTTTTCGTCTAGATCTCATTAGGTAGCTGAGTTTTTTTTAAAGAGAAAAATACTTAAGTTGGACGATTCCAAGTCATTGTCACGTCATTTCTGTTTATTTGAACAGGTGACAACGTACAGCAGAAAAATGTTTTCAAAGCAAACAAGTGCACTTTTTCAATTACTCATTGAGTTTTAGGGGAATTTCGATAGACTTCTTTTCTAATCATCATCAGATAATAGATCTTATTATAAGTCGAGACCGCTAAATTTGTAAAGTAAAGTATAAAAGATGTCCAAGCTCCTATACAAGGCTTCAGTTCGACGTCGTCGTGCTATCTTGTCGCACCCGCCATTTTGACGTTTCGAGAAAAACGCGTTTTAATGTTTGACCTTGAATATTCAAAAACGAGAGCACGCAATGTAAACAATAACAAACACGTTTTGTTTGGCTCACCATTCTGTGCATTGTCCCAAAGTTTGGTTGAAGTTGGTTGCTGGAGTCCCGAGTTATAATTACAAATGTTTACGGTAGTCTAGCTTGTACGTGCGACAAACGCATCCTGACTTTCCTGGCCTGAAATCCCTTGGCCTTTTGTCGCACTTACATCAATTTTCATGGAGTGACAAGATAGCACGACAAGATTGAAACTACTTTCATATGTAAAGTGACAAAAATGCACGGAGTTTTTTCGGTTTTTGTTGAATATCTCAGGATTGAAATCGAATTTTGGGGATCTGTGAAGGTCAAAAGGTGAGGCATTGTGAGCTGCACAAAATGGCGTTCTTAACTCAATTTGGCCCAAAATGCACGTACGACAAGTTAGCACGATGGCGACGAGTTGTTGTTCTGTTTTTCGCTTCTTAGACCATGAACTGTTGGCTTACGGTGATCTTTCTGGTAGCCTCCTCCGGTGGAGTAACCTCCCTTTACTCGGCCATATCGGTTGGTTCCGCCGGCTTGGCGACCATGGCCACAAACCTGCAGTCGCTATCCGTCGTAATGAGCAACTACTACCTCGCTCTCAACGCAGGCCACATCTTGGTGAAGGGCTCTCTGAACGATCTGGCAGATTATGTCAACGTGACGTATGCAGCATTTTACAAAGCATACTCAAATGGGTATCTAACAGACAACTATGCGGCATCGTTCAATAATACGATTGCATTCTCGGAAATAATGGTCAATCTGCCGATTGTGATGGATTTTGCTGCTGTGGCCGACAACCTGAAGCAGGCGATTGACAGCATTGTCCAGAGCTACTCAACGTCCTTGTACTCGATGAGTTCGTACGATCAAACTTTTGCACAGGACAAATGTGTTGCGAGAAATGCGACCCAAATGTCGCAGATTCCGAACTCTTTGGGTAAACTTGGTCCATGTCTGCAGCAAGAAGTCAACACTGCACAAGCCATCACCCCATTGGCTGTTTCCACGATCAGGGTGATTAAAGGTGACCTAATTGCGTTCAACAATCTGCTGCAAATTTGTCAGACAACATCTACTAGCTGCGTGGAAATGGTGAGTAATTGCATGCTTTAAACCGAAAAAATATATTTATTTTTTTCCATGTCAGTTTTTCACGATGCTTTCAGACAACTTAAACAGTATTCAGAATGTATTGGATTTAGTCAAAAAGTATCTGGAAACCAAAGTACTAGATGCCAAAACGCGAAACACTTTCTGTGGAGAATTACTCCGGTATGATATCCAGGATGCAGTTTCAAACCTGCAGTCAACGGTCTCTAATTGCGCTTATCCACAAATGACTTAAACTGAGACGGTTTAAAAACAGGCAATTGAATAAATCTTGCAACAATTACGAAATACTTCCTTCTTCTCACCACCAAATCTAGCAACTATAACCTCAAAAATCCAAGTTCAAGATCCACTCAAATTCCCCACCGTTGACGCCGTCGATTGCCCACCGGGCAGGTTCCAGTCCACAATTAAGGTCATCGATCTTGTTTGTTCCGAGCAAAATTTTTAGTCTGCTGGCTTCCCGTCCCCCGACCCACGCATGCAAATTCGTCGTCCCCAGCGCAAACTCCGATCAAAGCCGTTTGTCCAGCCGGAATAAAATTCAAATGAGTCAAGTCGCCAAATCGCGCGAGACACTCATTTTTTCGCGCGTCACTTTTCGAAATAAAGTATCAACACGAAAAAAGGAGACCCCAAACCGGTCTGGCCATTTTTGGCACCACTTGGACGGACGCCGTGTGGGCAGATCTTCAGATGTTTGTCTTTCTCCGAGGTCGGTTCTTGGTGGGATCTTTGCGTTTTTTTTTTTTTTTTTGCGAATTTGAACAAAGAGAAATTAACCGGGAAGGTGACTTAATGGAACCGAATTGTGTCTTTCTAGAAGTTGTGAATTTGGAGTTCTTGGTTTGAGTTTTATGGCCATTTCTCTGGAAATTATGTCGAACTACGTAGGTTTGCTAATGGTAATGATTTGCGACAGAGTGGTTTATAGGTTGGAATATGACTAGCAAATACCGTTATTCTCCAAATCTGAGAAGTGTGGGAAGAGTTGGTTTACGATCTTGTCATTGCCTTTCCCGCCCGTGTGGATCAATCGGACCGCGCACTTGACTTACAATCCAGAGGTCGCCGGTTCGAATCCCGCGGCGGGCGCTCTAAAATTCTTTGTGTAAATATGGGTATTCGGCGCCGTCGCTCCGTGCCATACTTCCATACACTTAGGAGCCCAGGGCGGCGAAGTCCTTGTAGATAAAAAGGAAGACATTAGTGGTTGGTACTAGCAATGGTGGCCGACAGCTATAAAGTCAACTTCGTTTTCATTGCCTTTAACGACATTGTTTCTACTGTAAATGTCTAGGAAGCTCAAATGGTATTAAACACTGAAATTGTTCAAAGCAACAGTATATGAGTAAAACAAAGCATATTCCCAAGCAGCACACTTTGTCAGATAAACGTATTTCCTAACTGGTTGTATAACCAATCCGCCTCGTTGTCACAACTTGTTCTATAACTCCTGTGAACTGGAAAAAGCGCACTTTTTTCTGTTGTATAACTTGCCAGAAAAAGATGCAAGTTATCAGAGTAAGTTGTACAATTGTATTTGACAACACTGTGCCATCTAACAAGAGATTCGACGAAAAAAGGGGGCGTGGTTTACGACTGTGCTGTCAAATCAAAGCACACACTGGAAAGGAAAGTTAGATTGAAAACAGCTATCTAACCGTCGACTAACTTACATGTAAACAAACGTTTCTTATTAGAATTTCAATCAACGACGAAGCTAATAAAAAAAGTACGCTTGTTTCTGCAAGATTCATTTAAAATAATTCGAAATTGAATTTAAAAAAAAAAAGAAAAACAATCATGGCGCGTATGAGATTAGTGTGAAATTCCCTGCATGGCGAACTTTTAAATTTTCCTTTTTTGATGAACTTCCTCTGTCCCAAGATTCGATCCGATGACTTCGACGATTTGTTGTTATCTCCACGGCAGGTCCAGGCGCGCTTCCACATCTCTCTGCGGGGCTTCATAGTAAACAAGCTGGCCCAAGCGTCAATAAGAAGGCTGCTGTCTGTTTTATTAGCTAAAGAACTTAATTCCAACGAAGGCTGTCATTGGAATTGAAGTTATATAAGTTTGCTTCAAATCAGTTTTTACAACTCCACTATATAACTTTGTTATAACAAACCGTTTCAACTGTCATTTTCGATTACCGTACCACGGAGTAATATTGAAAAACGGTATGATTTTGATTTGTTGTTTTCTGTATCATAAACTCTATAAGCTGATAATTTTTGTAGCTTTTACCAGCGATATGTTCACAAATGAATCGGTCAACAATCAAAACTATTGCAATCTTCAATACATAAACATTTTTGAAACTCGAAATTCCTCATGTACAAATTTACACCACCTAACAATACTCAATGTCAAGTTGAATATGTATGTTGAGCATCAGTTATATAATCTATTCTCCGATAACATTTGTGTAACAAAGCGAGAAAACCTAAAGTTATTTATAGAATGGATGGCCACGCCCATTTTTCAGAAGATGCCGTCACATGACAATGTTAGATAAGCAGTGAATCAAACAGTGCAATATTGTTTTTATTCAACTAACTGTTTTCGAGTAAAACATTGCAAATGAGGAAACAGCATCTTGGCATATCAGCACTTTGACGTTCAATTACAGCTCATAAAAAGTGTTTTCGAGTGAAATAAATTGATAAATAGCTCAATAGGAAGTGAGCAAGTAAGTTTCTATCAAAAGTGTTCCAAAATAAATTGTTTTAATAGTGAAAATCAGCAAATTGAATGAAGTTAGGAGCGAGTGCATATTGCCTATGTTGTGTGTAAAAGTTGGAAAAGAGTGAAGTTGACTGTGTTTTAACACTTGTATAGCACACATCTCATGAGTTACATAAGTCAGTTATACAAGTAGTGAAACAAACTGATATGTAACTAACGTTGACATTTTTTCTCGTATGTTAATCCAAAACAGCTGTCTAACTATTATTCAACAGTCGACAAGTTATGAGTGCTACTTGGGTTGGACCTTTCAACTCAAATCCTATCTCCCAAAATGATCAACTTGACTACTTAACTTTTCCTCCTCCAACAAACCTGGAACACCGCACACTCGAACCAAATGGAAAACGACTCGTAACGATCTGGGGCCATTTCCGTGAATGAAATCCTTTCCTTTTTCCCGCCAGGAGGCAAATGGACAAAAATCCCAAAACCTTCCACCTTATCACTCGAAAGACAGTAAACAGTGAGCCATAAAGTAGTAAACAAGCGATAAAATGGGCGGTTTTATGATGTTTTCCACTTTTCAGGGACCGCCAATCGAAGGAATGTGCCGAGCTTTTCCCGGCTCGAAGGTTTTGTTGTTTGGGTTGAAAGGGGGGAGGAAATGGTTGGGAATAGGTGGAAAATGGAAAAGTTTAGCTGGTAAGCTAATTGGGATGGACAAGTCCGTTTATTCGTTTTAAGAGTGTTACACGAATAATGCAATTTCGAGTATAGAGCAATTCCAGCCCAAAACAGGAATTTTTAGGTACTTTTTTCTCGACCCTCTCCGATTTCAGCCATTTTTGTTTATATGGAGCCAGTTACGCTCCAGAATGACATTTGAGAAGGGCGTAAGTGTTTTAAATATTTTTGTATTTCGTAATTTAAATATTGCTGTATCTTGAAGCCGTTGTATCGTATCAAAAAGTGGTCTAACACAAAATTTTAGGAAATTGAACAAACATGCCACTTTTATGAGTTTTTTTTATTTTTAAGTTTAAAAGTCAAATTTGAAGGTGAGCCCACGATTTTTTTTTCGTTCAAACTTTTTGTGAAAATAGCCTAAGATGTTACAAAATGACACACCTAAAAAAATTGTTTAAAAAAATGAGTATTCTCATTTTTCATACATTATAGCTTCACAAAATAAATAACAGACATTAATTTAACATCAAAAATAGAGGCGGGCAAAACCACTCTTTTTTAGGAGCCGCTCTTTTTCGCTCGCTCATTAAAAGAGCGGCTCTTTTGAACGGCTCTTTCATTTTTTTTTTCAAAATGTTGAGGAAAAAATTATTGTAAATTATTTGAAGAAAAAATTAAAAGCGATAAGATTGCATGTAAGCTGTTTCAACTAGGAAATTTTCCTTGTTAAGCATTTTGAAAAGCTCAAATTTATATTCCAAATTGTAAAAGCTTTTTCAACTTAGCATTTCTTTTGGAGTGTTTTAAAAGTAAACTTGAAAATCTGAAAATATAGGTTTGAAACATTTATGAGATGTTCAAATACTTTCACGGGTGCTTTGAGGAGTTTTTCAAAGTAAATTTATGAGTAAGTTCCACCCCCTAATCAAAAATATCGATTCAGTTCTCATAAGTCGGGAGAAAGCACCTCTTGAACATGCCTTTTTTTATCCTAAATTACTGGAAAAAGAACACCGTGGGACAATTATGACAAATTTGAAATTATTTGAAATATTTAAAATTACATTTTAAATCCTCAAAAACAAATTAAATAGTACAAATTCATGCTTTTAAACCTAAAAAAACACAAGTTTCAAATTTGCTTTTCTTGAAAAGATTCATTTAAACCGGACCGGAGATTCAAAAAGAACCGCGGTTCTTTTTTTTGTGATCCATGGATCTTTCACTCTTTTAAGTTAACCAGCTCTTTGAGCGGTTCGCTCGTTTTTGCCCACCTCTAATAAAAAACTTTTTTTTTCAAATGTCACCTCAAAAATCCGATAACCCAGATTGCATAATTAAGTGGAAATTGGATTTCCCGAAAAATTTACAACTTTTGACTTGGTTGAAAATTAGGATGGTTCACGATCAGGGTGGTTTTAGAAAATCTACATTTTTCAGGAATATTTTTAAGTTTTTTTCTTCAAGAATGTTGCTGAGCATTCCAATCCAAGCAGCTTTGTCGAAGACACCAACATTTTATTTCACAATCTACACTTTCTACGGGAGTATTTTTCCACCAAAACCGGAAATTGATTTTATTATTATTTTTTAAGAATTGGCTCAAAATGTGTCATTTTGAGTAATTATTTCACCATACAGGGTGTAAATATTCGAAAATCTGTATTTTATGAAGGAATTTTCTGATCGGTTTGGTGTCTTTGGCAGAGTTGTAGGTTGTTAATGAGGACAATTCAGAAAAAATAGTACACGGAAAAAGTTGCCGATTTTTTATCAACTTTTTTCATAGAAATTCAATTTTCAAAAATGCTTTTTTGTAGTTTTTGAATTAATTTATATGTTTTTTGGGTAGGCACGAAAACCGCAACTTTAGGCCATAGAAAAGTATCGACAATGATGATTTAAAAAAAACAGAAATTTTAGTAAATAAGAATCGCAATCGATAAGTACTCTACATTTTATTCGGTTTTCAACACATAGCCATAAAAAGTTTATTTGAATAGTGTCCATGATTTCCACCTTTATTCATTAATTTATAAATTTATTTATTGATCGTTGAGAAAATTGCCTAAGAGACATTGAAGATTGGACCTCTGGTTGCTGGAATACATCGAATAAAACAAAAACAAACGAGAAAATTTACGTTTTTAAAGTCTCATCCAAACAGCCTTTTCTTATTCTAGTATCAACATCTCATTAACTAATGATCCTTAACTCAATGTAAAAAATGAAACATTTATAAAATTTTCTGATTTTTTCAAAAGAACATTTTTAAATTGTTGGAATCAATATTCAACAGTTCAAAAAGGCGTTATATTGATTATATAATTTATTCTAAATTATACATTTTTATTTGAGAACATCAAAATGAAAATTCTGAAATAAAATATTCTTAAGGGAACAAAGAATCCAAAAAAAATTTGTTGTCTTCTTATTCCAAAACTGTTGAACTTACGGACCAGATCCTGAAATAATTTGAATATAAAAATTGTCAAATTTTTTTGTAAATCTTTTATGAATGTCAATAATAATTACATCATCAAATTTTCACTAGATTAATAGATGGTGTCAATTTTTCAAATCGCCATGATTAATATCCTCCACTTCCAAGTGTGTAAAACAAGATTAATTTCCTACTTTACACAAGCAAACTCCCCTCCTGCATCTTCCTCGCCATTGATCATCTCCAAAAAGCTCGCGCAATGATTAATGTCGGCGTAACGTTTAACTGCTTAGCGTGAACAAAACGGCTGACTTTCGATAAACAATTACCATCACAAAGCGCTGAGCCGCAGCAATTTCTTCGGTTTTATTGAGCGCTTACACGCATAAACAGGGAGAGTCTCAAAGTGAGTTTCGTTTACAACGTACTCGTCGAGTCAAAGTTGCATAATTTGGGTTTTATTTTCTCGAAAAAACAGTGCATAAAAGGTATTTTATACCGTGGCTTGTTGCCACGAACAAATGGGACGATCTTTTGAGGGGGGGTTTCCTTTGATCTTTTTTATTTTTGTCAAGTAATTTTATTAAAAATAAATTTTATTTTAAACTAATAAAATCTTTGTATTCTTAACAAAAATTCACTAGCGGAATTAATCAATGTTTATAGCTTTTGTCCACTGCAAGACAAGTGCTAAGCTTTCTGTCGGTAACTGCCAAAACATTATATGCTCAACTGACTGAGCTTTTCTTTTGACTTTTTTGTTGTTGTTGGCTGCTTTAGAGCAGCTTACCCGCTGCGGTACGTCTTTTATGTTGTAGCCAATGTTGTTCTTGCTTTTAACGCCCTGGTGATGATGTTGCTTTTTTATTAGCCAACCAGCACAAACTTTCCTCCAAGCGATGGTCTCTCTCTCGTACAGGGCGCCAAAATGAAGTAATTAATTCGATGTGAGTTTGTAAGAGAGAGAAAATTTTTTTTCGCAAAAATAGGACCACCATCGTCATGATCATCATCGGTTAGGATAATCTTTGGGTGAGCATGCAGAAGGGATCATCCATTAAACTTGTTAAGACGACCTTTGCCAGGTGGATTAGGCTGCGAAGATGTTTGCCAATGTTGGATTCTGAGATTAGTTTGTGATTCTTTAGTATTTTTGTTGAATAAATTTTTAATGTAATTTAAAGATAATTTATTAAACGTGCAAACTTTTAAAATATAGGTTCAACTATTACTCAATATTATTAAGCTTGGAAAAGATGTATCCTTACCATAAATGTTAAGTAATATTGAAAAAAAAAAAAAACAAAATTTAACAAAATCTCTTTCGCGATTTAATAATATAATATTTATGAGTAATTCCAGCTCATTGCAGGAAATTTTTAAAGGCACTTTTTTACTCGACGCCTTCCGATTTCAATGAAACTTCGCAAACATGTTATCCTACGCTTATATATGCCATTTATGTTTAAATTGAGCCAGTTGCACTAGAACATGACATTTGCAAATGGCGTAAGACATTTAAATAGGTTTGTATATATCGTAGTTTAAATCAAAAAGTGGTCAAAGACAAACTTGCAGAAAATTTTACAGGCTTTCTAAAAAAAAAACACTGAAAGAAAACAACACACCACTTTTGTGGTATTTTTATTTTTATTTTTAGATTAAACAGTCAAATTTGAAGTTGAGCCCTTAACTTCACAGGGATTGGACTTAGGACAATGGTCAATATGAAGACTTTTATGTAAACTTGTCTGGAGAATAGTCTCCTCCTGGCTTGAAAAAAAAAACAGATTTAGTAATTGATTGCTATAGACTTAATAAAACAATTTTGGAACATGATTTTTGTATTTTTGTAGGAGAGTTGCTCCATCCTGCATTTACAAAAAAACCATAACGAGAAAAAAATCATGGGCTCACCATCAAATTTAACATAAAATCTAAAAAAACTCATAGAAGTTCAGTGTTTTTTTTTTTCTTTCGGTGTAAAATTTCCTACAAGTTTGTCTACGCAACGATGCAACGGCTTTGACTTATCTACCCCTTCTCAAATATCATTCTCGAGTGCAACTGGCTCCACAAAAGTGGCTTATATAAGCCTAGGATAACAATATTTTTTGAAGCAAAATACAATTTGCTTAAAAAAATACATAATTCATTTTTTGACAAAGTGCATCGTTCTTCAATTGAAGGTGATTTTTTTTTTAAACTTCAGATAAAGCAAACAATATTTTTGAAATCTGAAAAAAATATAATAATTTTCTTATTTCGAAGTCACTCAAAGTTAACATTTTTGTGAGAAACAAGTGTTTCTCATTGTCACTGAATGAGCTCTATTTTGCAAACTATTAAATTGATTTTAAATTATAGGGTAATTCTCCGCCAACTCACACAGCAGTTGCCCCGACCCCTCTTCGATTTGCGTGAAACTTTGTCCTAAGGGGTAACTTTTGTCCCTGATCACGAATCCGAGGTCTGTTTTTTGATATCTCGTGACGGAGGGGCGGTACGACCCCTTCCATTTTTGAACATGCGAAAAAGAGGTGTTTTTCAATAATTTGCAGCCTGAAACAGTGATGAGATAGAAATTTGGTGTCAAAGGGACTTTTATGTAAAATTAGACGCCCGATTTGATGGCGTACTCAGAATTCCGAAAAAACGTATTTTCATCGAAAAAACACTAAAAAGTTTTAAAATTCTCCCATTTTCCGTTACTCGACTGTAAAAATTTTGGAACATGTCATTTTATGGGAAATTTAATGTACTATTCGATTCTACATTGACCCAGGAGGGTCATTTTTTCATTTAGAACAAAATTTTTCATTTTAAAATTTCGTGTTTTTTCTAACTTTGCAGGGTTATTTTTTAGAGTGTAACAATGTTCTACAAAGTTGTAGAGCAGACAATTACAAAAATTTTGATGTATAGACATAAGGGGTTTGCTTATAAACATCACGAGTTATCGCGATTTTACGAAAAAAAGTTTTGAAAAAGTTACTTTTGGCGTTTCTCTTTGTTTCGTCGTCCGTGTCTGTCGCGGGTGACCATGAACGGCCATGATCGATGACGACCAACTTTTTCAAAACTTTTTTTCGTAAAATCGCGATAACTCGTGATGTTTATAAGCAAACCCCTTATGTCTATACATCAAAATTTTTGTAATTGTCTGCTCTACAACTTTGTAGAACATTGTTACACTCTAAAAAATAACCCTGCAAAGTTAGAAAAAACACGAAATTTTAAAATGAAAAATTTTGTTCTAATGAAAAATGACCTCCTGGGTCAATGTAGAATCGAATAGTACATTAAATTTCCCATAAAATGACATGTTCCAAAATTTTACAGTCGAGTAACGGAAAATGGGAGAATTTTAAAACTTTTAGTGTTTTTTCGATGAAAATACGTTTTTCGGAATTCTGAGTACGCCATCAAATCGGGCATCTAATTTTACATAAAAGTCCTATTGACACCAAACTTCTATCTCATCACCGTTTCAGGCTGCAAATTGTTGAAAAACACCTCTTTTTTCGCATGTTCAAAAATGGAAGGGGTCGTACCGCCCTCCGTCACGAGATATCAAAAACGGACCTCGGTTTCGTGATCAGGGACAAAAGTTACCCCTTAGGGCAAAGTTTCACGCAAATCGAAGAGGGGTCGGGGCAACTTTTCCCGATTTCGTGTGAGTTGGTAGAGAATTACCCTATATATAATGAAACTTTTGTGAAATTTTCTGCTCGTTTTATCACAAAGAATTATGAAATTAAATAGTTTATTAACGCTTTAATTTTTTTTTAATAAAATATCAATATAATTATTTATTAGCAGGAAACCTAACAAATGCTTTATTTTTGACATTGAAAATCCTTAATCATGTGGACCAAGGTTGCTAATCGATGAAATTATCGTTGATAATATTATCGTCTGACAGTAACGATAACAGTTATCGTTATCGTCCCGACGATAACGATAATCTATCGTTATCGTTATTTCGGTAATTCTATCGGCGATACAGTCATGCCTCGGTTTAGCAGCGCATATGGGGGATGCAAAACCGAGGCGTGCATAAACGAGGCACAGAGCTTATGGGATTTTGGCTATATGGGAGACATTGGCTATAATCGTACGAAAAATCATGCAAACATCAAAAAATTATAGTGTTTTGAAATCGGGATGATGTCAGCTATCCATTAAAATTATTATTTCATAAAAAATTTCACAAAAATACGTATTTTTCCTGTATTTCGAAAATGCATTTTTTTTTTCTCTAAAGAAACCAAAAATATATTGTTATTGCAATATGGGTATCAAATGATCAGGTTTTTTTTCATAACATAATAATAACAACATTTTAAGAAAATACTCAAAATTTTCATAAAACTACGTCTTTTTGAAAAAAAAAACTCCTACTTCAAATTTTTACAATATGGGTATCAAACGATCGGGATTTTTTCATACATTTCGAACGTAATAACAACATTTTTAGAAAATACTCAAAATTTTCACAAAACGACGTATTTTACAATAAAATACTCAAAATTTCCGTTTTTACAATGTGGGTATCGAACGATCGGGATTTTTTCATACATTTCGAATGTAATAACAATATTTATTTGAAAATACTCAAAATTTTCACAAAACTACGTATTTTCGAATAAAATACTCAAAATTTCCGTTTTTACAATGTGGGTATCGAACGATCGGGATTTTTTCATACATTTCGAATGTAATAACAATATTTATTTGAAAATACTCAAAATTTTCACAAAACTACGTATTTTCGAATAAAATACTCAAAATTTCCGTTTTTACAATGTGGGTATCGAACGATCGGGATTTTTTCATACATTTCGAATGTAATAACAAATTTTTTGAAAATACTCCAAATTTTCACAAAACTACGTATTTTCTTAAATAAATACTCAAAATTTCCGTTTTTACGATGTGGAAGTCAAACGATCGGGATTTTTTCATATTTTTCGAATGTAATAACAACATTTTTTGAAAATACTCAAAATTTTCACAAAACTACGTATTTTTGAAAAAAAAAAATACTAAACATTTCCGTTTTTATTATGTGGGTATTAAAAGATCGGGATTTTTTCATACTTTTCGAAAGTTATGAAAAAAATGGAAATACTCAAAATTATCACAAAACTACGTATTTTTGAAAAAAAAATGATTTGATTATTTGATACCCATATTGTAAAAACTGGAATTTTGAAACGTTTCACAAAAATACGTAGTTTTGTGAAAATTTTGAGTATTTTCAAAAAAATATTGTTATTACATTCGAAATGTATGAAAAAACCCGATCGTTTGATACCCACATTGTAAAAACGGAAATTTTGAATATTTTATTTGAAAATATGTATATGTTGACAAAATACCGTAATTTTTCAAAAATACTCAATATTTTTAAATATTCAATATGGGTATCAAACGAAGCAAAATTATGTATCCGTTTTCACTTTATTAAAGTTTTTTTTTGTAAAATACTAAATTCTTCACAAAATTCCGTATTTTTTCGAAAATACATACTAAAACTTTCTAAATGTGATTATTTTCAAAATTTGAGTATTTGCAAAAAAAATCGTTTATTTGAGAAATTCTAGTATTTCCAAAAAATACAATAATAAACAACAAAATATAAGAAAATTTTAATTCGTTTGTTTTTTTTTTTTGAAAAAATACGAAATTTTGTGCAAAATTTTGTACTTTACCAAAATACTTTTACAAAGTGAAAAAGGATACTAAATTTTGCTTCGTTTTTTCGAAACAATCAGGTATTTTGTGAAAACTTTAGTATTTTACAAAAAAAAATAATAAAATGAAAAAACATACAAAATTTCTCTTTGTGTAATACCCATATTGTAAATAATAAAAATTCGAGTATTTTCTTAAAAATACGTTATTTTGTGAACAATTTTGAGTACATTTTTGTATTTTGAAACAGACTACATTTTCAAAAGAAATGTACTTAGTGAAAGCATTGAAAATTCAACATAATATGGTTATCAGTATCGAGTCTCCAAAATTTTATCGTTAACAACCTTGATGTGGACAAACAAAATTAATTCTGGAAGTTTTTTTTTCAATGAAAAACGAAGTTGACTTTATAGCTGTCGGCCACCATTGCTAGTACCAACCACTAGTGCCTTCCTTTTAACTACAAGGACTTCGCCGCCCTGGGCTCCAAGTGTTTGAGTACGGCACGGAGTGACGGCGCAATAACAACTTTTATTTTAGATCAAATCGCTCAGGGAAATTTTTTTTTCTAAAATTTTGTAATTAAGACTATTATTCAAAAAAGGATAAATATTCAATACTATGCCCTTTAAAACTGATAGAATTTATTTT
Organism: Culex quinquefasciatus; assembly: GCF_015732765.1. NCBI lineage: Eukaryota > Metazoa > Arthropoda > Insecta > Diptera > Culicidae > Culex > Culex quinquefasciatus. The sequence continues at coordinate 160,152,700 of NC_051863.1, read as the reverse complement.
AAAAATTAGAAAGACAATGTCGCAAGTTTTTCATCTTTAAACATTTTAAGTAGGACCATTAGTTTATGAGATATTGGCTCTCTGAGATATTGGATATCTCAGCAACTAATGGTCCGATTTTCAATGTTAATGCATGAAACATTCGTGAAATTTTCCGATCTTTTCAAAAAAATATATTTTAAAAACTTTTAAATCAAGACTAACATTTTAAAAGGGTCAAACATTGAAAATTACGCCCATTTAAAATGCTAGTTTTGATTTAAAAAAATTCAAAATATTTTTTTCGAAAAGATCAAAAATTTCACGAATATTTCATATATTAACATTAAAAATCGGACCATTAGTTGCTGAGATATGGTCACTAGAAAAAAAATCTGTAAAGTACTTTTCGATTGCAAATTCAATTTTGCATTAAAAAATAATGTCAAACTTGTTTTTGCATGAAACTTTGATTTTTTCCAAAAATCACTATTTTTCAAAAATTCATAACTCGGCGGCAGATTTTTTGACCATGTTTCTATATGGCTCAAAAGTTGCGGATGTCCCCTAAAACATATCAAAAAATCTCGAAAATCAAAAAATATGTATTTTGGGAAATTGAGTTTTAGTGAAAAAAAAGTTGATAAAAAAATCCTCAAATTTTTTTTCCGTGTACCTATTTTTTTTCTCAAAAGTCCTCAACAATACCTACAACTTTGCCGAAAACACCAAATTGATCAGAAAATTCACTCAAAAATTACAGCTGTTTGAATATTTACATACCATTTTTGTATGGACAGCAGCCAAAATTGTATGGAGACTTGTATGGGTGAACCAATGGCACAAAATAGCTTATTTGGTCATAGGGAAGGCCCCCACAAAGTTTGAGCCAAATAAAAAAATACAAATAAAATCCATTTCCGGTTTTGGTAGAGAATTGCTCACTTCACAGTCCTCAACAATACAACTTTGCCGAAGACACCAAATCGATCAGAAAATTCCTTCAAAAAATATATATTTTCGAATATTTACGTGCCATTTTTGTATGGACAGATGCCAAAATTGTATGGAGCCTCGTATGGGTGAAACAATGCCCCAAAAAGTTTGAGCCAATCAAGGAAATCGGCCAATTTCTTAGGAAATTATACAATAAATTATATATATTCGCATCGTATTTATTTAATTGCGGCGTCTAAAATAAGACCGAACCTGGTAGCTAAAGGTCAATCGAACCGGTCCCGGTTTTTATTTTTAAATCATGATGCTCCCCTTCGCTGGCATTGAGAAAATTCCCAATCTGGGTTTCCCGGGTTCTACAAAAATATTAAAGAGACCAAATTTTTATCATGTGTCTGATCACACCCGGCCCTTCCCCACAATTAGTCAGATATTTTCGGATATTTTTATGGTAAAAAAAATTACGATGAATCTGGCTACCCTGCCCCCAAGTGTGCGGCAAAGTCCTGCTGAACCTGGCACGAGGGGGCCTTCCATGGTCTTCTCGACCGATAATAGAGCTAATTGTGGAAAAGCTGACCCGTGTGCGTGCTCAACAGGTGCAAAATAAAAGTGACGGGATGACCTTTTTTTTTGCAAATCCTCACCCCTGAGAGAGAACAAGCCAACTGGAAAGTACAACAATTTGCAAAACCAATCACGGTGTCAGCCATCGTCGCAGGTTTGATTTGCGGAAGCGAACGAGAGATGTCTTGCGTGTTTTGGAAAGGACATTTTGATCGCCAGCAATCAACTTTGACCTTGCGGTGGTTTGATGCTTTTTGGGTTTTTATTCTCCTTCAATGAAAAGTGAACGGTCCCGTGTTTGTTGTGCGAAAATTATTCACAACCCACAGTCGGTTTGATTGCGCTATCACAGCTAAAAATCTAATGAAATGCACCACTGTAATCCAATTATTGCAAGCAATCAAACATGGTTCACAAAACTCCCCCTCGCAGATTGACCACAAATTGTTCGCGTATGGGGGACAATCACTGGCCCGGAGTGGATTGAACCCAAAAACCGCAAATAGTTTCCACACCACACAAAGTCAACCGGCACCCTGGGGTGGGGGGGTGAACTTCTCCATTACAGCTTACATGTTCGACATTGAACCATTGCGTTCTGCATTGTGTGTCGCTTGAGGGGTGGTTAAGGGGTAACATAAGGTGATTTATTTCATGAATTCAATAATTTCTAAAATGTCGACTTATGAAAATCGCTTAAATTTGTTTAAATCCGACAAATTGTCCCCAAAATATTTTTATTTTATTTTATTTTTCACATGAAAAAATACAGTAATTTTCTTATTTTTACTATGATTATCGGACTAGTTGCTTAAGGCGTCATTCATAAAGTATGTCACGCTCTAGGGGGGGAAGGGGGGTCTGAGAAAGTGTGACATTGCGTGTTATAAGTATAGGGAAAGCGTGACAAAGGGGGGAGGGGGGGGGGGGTAAATTTTGGCTGATTTTAGCGTGACGTACTTTATGCATGAAGCCTAATGCTGAGATACGCAGCCTCTAAAAAAATGTGAAAAATAAGTTTTTATCACCTAATGAGCTCTAATTTTTCAACTCGCAATATTTCGCAAACTATTCATTTGATTTAAAATTATATGAAATGAAACTTTTGTGAAATTTTCTGTCCTTTTTAGTACAAAGAATTATGAATTTTAGAAATAAAACGGAATACAGACATGCCTCGGTTTAGCACCGCATATGGGGGATGCAAAACCGAGGCGTGCATAACCGCGGCACAGAGCTTATGGGAATCTGGCTATATCGGAGACATTGGCTATAATCGTATGAAAAATCATGCAAACATAAGAAAATTATAGTGTTTTAAAATCGAGATGATGTCAGCTATACATTGAAATTATAATTTCATGAAAATTTTCACAAAAATACGTATTTTTCCTGTATTTTGAAAATGCATTTTTTTCTCTAAAGAAACCAAAAATATATTGTTTTTGCAATATGGGTATCAAATGATAAGTTTTTTTTTCATAAATTTCGAATGTTAAATCATTTTGTTTTTTGAAAACACTCAAAATTATCTCAAAACTACGTATTTTTGAAAAAAAAAACTCAAAATTTCAGTTTTTACAATATAGGTATCAAACGATCAGGATTTTTTCATACAATTGAAATGTAATAACAACATTTTTTGAAAATACTCAAAATTTTCACAAAACAACGTATTTTCGAAAAAAATACTCAAAATGTCTGTTTTTACAATGGGACCATCCACAAACCACGTGGACAATTTTTTGGAAATCTCATACCCCCCCCCCCCTATCGTGGACAATTTCCATACAAATAAAATCTTTTTTGTATGGAACGTGGACAATCGCCAACCCCCCCCCCCCCCTAAGTTGTCCACGTGGTTTATGGATGGTCCCAATATGGGTATCAAACGATCGGGATTTTGTCATACATTTCGAATGTAATAACAACATTTTTTTAAATACTCAAAATTTTCACTAAACTACGTATTTTTAAAAAAGTATTCAAAATTTCAGTTTTTACATTATGAGTATCAAACCATCGAATTTTTTTGAATTTTTTTAGAATTTTCTACAAATGTTGTTATTATATTCGAAATGTATGAAAAAATCCCGATCATATGATAACCATATTTTAAAAACTGGACTTTAAGTATTTTTTCGAAAATACGTAGTTTTTGATTTTTTTTGAGTATTTCCAAAACTGTTGTTATTACATTCGAAATGTATGAAAAAATCACGATCATTTGATAACCATATTGTAAAAACTGAAATTTTGAGTATTTTTTTCGAAAATACGTAGTTTTCTGAAAATTTTGAGTATTTTCCAAAAAAGTTGTTATTACATTCGAAATGTATGAAAATCCCCAATCGTTTGATACCCATTTTTTAAAAACTGAAATTTTGAGTATTTTTTCCAAAATACGTAGTTTTGTGAAAATTTTGAGTATTTTCAGAAACATGATTTTACATTCGTAATGTATGAAAAATCCAACCATTTCATACCCATATTGCAATAACAATCATTTTGAGGTTTTTTTTCGAGAAACATTGCATTTTTAAAATACAGGAAAAAAAACAGGAATTTTTGGAAATTTGATGTTTGCATGATTTTTCATACGATTAAAGCCAATGTCTCCCAAATAGCCAAAATCCCATAAGCTCTGTGCTTCAGTTAAGCACTGGATCGTGCTTAACCGAGGCAGCTGAACGTATCAAAAACGGGACAGTGCAAAATCGAGGCGTGCAAAACCGAGGCATGCCTGAAACTGCAAATAACTGTGCTTTGAAAATGTTTCTTCAAAAACATCAAAATATCTTCCTACTAATAAACTTAACAAAAGCTTTATTTTTGACATTGAAAATCCTCACTCCTGTGGACCAAGGTTGAAATTATCGTCGATAATATTATTGTCTGAAGAAAACGATAACGGTTATCACCTTAATAAAACAATTGTAAAATACTAAAATTTTCACAATATACCGTATTTTTCGAAATAACTCAAATTTTATAAATATGCAATATGGGTATCAAACGAAGCTAATTTTGTTTGCTTTATTCGCTTAGTTAAAGTATTTTTGTAAAATATTGTGTACTAGCATAGCATACTAAATTTCGCATCGTCTTATATCAATATTGTAAATTATGAAAATTTGAGTTCTTTCGAAATTTTGTGAACACTTTCGCGCATATATTTTACTTTGAAACTTACTAGATTTCCAAAAAAATATATTCTTATTGAAAGCATTGAAAATTTAACATGATATGGTTGAATTGAGTCGATTTAAGAAAGATTTAAAAAATAAATTATCGACCATTATCGGAAATAATATAATCGCTGTAAGAATTATCAAAATAGCGATAACGATATAACTATCGTTATCGTTAACCCAGATGTGGACAAACAAATTAATTCTGGAAGTATACATTATCAATATCAACTTGAGTTAGATCAATTCGCCCAGGGAAAATATACTGTATAATTTTTAAATTAAAACTATTATTTTGAAAAGGTTAAATATTTAATATTACGCCCTTTTTGAACTGATAGAATTGATTGCAAAATTCAGAAAGAATTCAGAAAATTTCACTCTCCCCAAAATAGTATACGGATGTATCCCCTTAAGGCACGGATTGTCAACCCTTAACACTACAACCACAAATCCTCTAAACCATCCAGATATACAATAGAACATCCACCACGAGGACATCGTTTTTGCCTGTGCAGCGTGTACATTAGTTTGCTATTTCATATCGCTGACAGGCTACAAGACTCAACTGGAGAGGTAGCAGAGCCAAACCCCCCCTTTTTGCATTTCCCTCGTGGGAAGTTCGTACCGAGAAGCGCAATTTCGCGAAACTATGTTGGTGCATAGTGTTCAAGTTTTCCAACTGAAACTGAAAACTTTTCAGCACCATTTAAAGACTGCGACGCATTTACTGTTGGAAACTTTGCATTATAAATTGTTGGATCGAAATAAAAGGAGCATAACGGAAGTGAAGTGTTGCCAGCAGTTGATAAACTGTTTGGAATTTTGTCTTACTTTAATAAGTGTTGGTCGAGTTTCAACAAATATTTCCACATCGAAATTTGTTGTTGCGGATAAAGTTCGTCTCAGCACTCAAAAAGGCGGATTCGGTCAACATCGGCCACCCCACAAAAAGTGAACTTCAAACCTTCCCTGTGGGTCAGTCCCAAGTGATCCTCGTTTCACCACGGTTTGTTAGCTCGAAATCGAACAAACATCCTCGAACCAAGGTCAACCGTGTTCCCAGAATGCCCCCACTTCTCTTGAAATTCCGTTTCATGAATATTGAACAAAGCGGTCTTCCCTTCAGAGCGTCGATATTTTCATTTTAATTTTTTCGAGGAAAGTTTTTCTCCCAATACAGCTTGTTTGGAAATTTAAAATAAAAAAAAAAACCAGCAGAATTTGCCGAATTGCTGTTTGACTTACGAGCTCGGAATTCCGCACTCGCCATTGTTTGTGGGCAAACAACGAGTGCTCGGAAATCGGAAAGCAGCTGGAGTCCGATTGAATCGAAGCTCTTACCAACCGAACTTTACGGTTTTCCCAATAGACGATTTTGCAATTAAAAATAGGAAAACTAAAATGGCAAAGAAATTCGACGCTAGATGTCTCTGCCTTAATCCTGTCGCCTTGCATGCAAGTTTGCATTTCTTGTGTACAAGTTTAAACATTGTTTGGCTACCAGATGTCACTTTTTCCCGAAACATTGCTGTTGAAGCACAACTGTTTTAAATAAAACACTCAATTTAATTCCACAAAAGAGATTACCGTAATCTCTTGAAACAAACTTCAATCGAAAGCCCCCAACAGCTGGCGGAGAATGCTGCAGAGGGAGAATGCTTTTGTTGACTCACTTGGTTTCATCTAGCTCTCGGCAGGTGGGCGATTGTTTTTGCTATTATGGTGAAGAGTGCGGGGGAGACGGGAGAAAACTAATTAAATTTGCAAAGGGCAGACTCGGGGTTGCAGGTGGGCGGGCGAATAAGGTCAAAGGATTCATCGGGTTTTGGTGTTTTCCGCGAAGATTTAAGAATTCCGCCGGATGCCTCGAGAGCTACAATTTCCCCTCGACGAACTAATTACCGCGATGAAGGATCCTCCCGAGTGCAATTATGTTGTTTGCAACAAGGTATCCCCGCAAATCAGAAAGCGTTTAAGCGAATTATTTTGTGGAATTTACCGGTGGTTGAACCAAATTTGTTAAACCGATATCTACCGGGAGTCCACTTCAATGCACTGATCAATTAAACACATTTGGTTGACTCTGGTGTACTTGCGGTTTGCCTGCTCTATTTTAAGTTGTTCAACTGAAAATTACGATAATTACCGACAGTGAGAGGAAGCTGGTTACATTATTAAAGTTGGAGTGGTTTTATTAAATTTACAGCATTTACTTTTAAACTGATTAAACCAAACCTGCAAAAAAAATGCAAAAGCCACACACACTGCCACAATCTACGCTGCATTAATCCTAATTTCCGCTCAAACTTTCCCAAACTAGATCTTAATTCGAACTGTTCTACCAGAAGTGTTCAATTCCCGCAGGAAATTCCCTTCTCAAATTAGAGACCCACCCGGAGGTCTGGAGGCGCCGAGGCCCCCCACCCCCAGGCTCTAATTGGCTTTTAATTTCTCCACCGGGAAAGCGAACCCCACCGCTGCTGGTAAAACCAGATCAGTGAACCACGTCATAATGGCGAAAGGGGGGTGTTCTTACAAGTAATGGTTTTACGATTTTTATGGGAAATGAGCACAGTGAAAATTTTTGGTTTATTTTTTTTTTGTACTTTATACTATGTGTTATGTTAATCCTGGAAATTTATTGAAATATGTGCCAGCAATTCCATTTCAAAAGTGCTTGAAAGTTCCTTGCCTAAAATAATTAGCAAAAACTACATTTATCAAAAAATCATAACCCTACGCCATTTTATCAGATTTTAGCAGTCTTAAACGCAAATCAAAGATGATTAGTTGAAATAGTCTGGGGGCTCAAAGATCAACATTTTATAAATCATTCTAACATCGATTTTATCCAATAAAAATGCTTTCATTAAGGATATACCGTAAAACGGGGTGACTTTGATAGGTTTGCGATTTTTCCGCAAAATGAAGAGTACAATTAATATACGTAAGGAATGGTTCAGAAACATGCTGACCGTGGTAGAGAAGTGTTCAAAGTACCTCATGAAAAACTTTTCATAAATTTTTGAAAAGTTTATAAAGTTAGTTAACTATAGTTAAGAAAATGTGGATGAAAGTCCTTATTTTAAACTTCTCAAAGTGTCATGATTTTCTCAATGAACATGATTTTTAATCGGAAAACGGAATGCATTTTCGGATTCTTTGGACAATTTTCCACTAGGAGAAGGTTAAATAAGTTTGTAAATAATAAATAATATGTGTTTTTGAAACACAATTAAAAAAAATCTCCCAATTTATAGGCAAATTCAGTTGAACAAATTTCATGTAAAATGTGAAAACTTGTGATTCGTGCTTCGAATTCAGTTTAAAATGCAATATAAATCGATAATTTTATAAACAAAACTATTTTTATCAAATTTCAGGCAAAATTCCGACTTTTTAACAATTTTACCTAAAATTTATATGTATTTTGTTAAAAAGCTTATAAACATAGTTAACTTAATATAAACATTGATTTTTTTCTTACAAACTATATCAACTACTTTAGTGATGGTACATTTAACTTACAAATAAAGTTTGAACATCTTAAATATGATTTTAACAAGAAAAACTATGACTATCAAAGTCACCCCGGAATTATAACTAAGAATTTTTAACGTAACTATTTTTCTAAACACTGTTGAAAAACTTTTTTCCAAAATAGTGCATGGATTTTGTGTGGCCTACCCCAGTACATGTTTTAAAAATAATAATCTTGAGAAAAACCTTACCTGTTGGAAAATATTCTAAAAACAAATTGAAATCCTATCAAAGTCACCCCGGTTTACGGTATTTGCTGTTAATTTGAATAGCTTCAAAGTAGAGAAATAATCAAAAATATTCACAAAATGCCATTTTTTTAAATACGCCAATTTCAGGTCTGAGATTTCTGGAAATTCTCATTCTTTTTTGTGGTCAATTGTCCACGGGGGAGAAAAGATCGGAAAATTTTATTTATTTTTTTTTTGTTTTAACATTAAAAATCGGACCATTAGTTGCTGAGATATCGACATTCGAAAATGGTGGGCTGTTTGGGTGAGACTTCGAAAACTTCAATTTTCCTGTTTCTATTTATTTAAGCCGCTGTATCTCAGCAACCAGAGGTCCAATCTTCAGTGTCTCTTAGACAATTCTATAGCAAATTTTCTGAACTTTAAAAAAATATTTTTAGAAATGGTCACTCATGGTCACTATTTTTAAACATCGAAAAACTGCAAATATTTTGCTAAAATCAAACTTTCGGTGGCTATATCCTTAAAACAGAGCCTTTCATCAAAAAATCTGTAGAGTACTTTTCGATTGGAAATTCAATTTTACTTTAAAAATTCTATGGAGACTTGCATGGGTGAACCAATGACGCATATAATAGCTTATTTGGCCATAGGGAAGGCCCACACAAAGTTTGAGCCAAATCAAAACATACAAATAAAATCCATTTCTGGTTTTGGTAGAGAATTGCTCAAGTGATGAAAATTTGGGTATTTTCGAAAAAAATAAAGTATTTTGTAAAAGATTAGGGTTTTTACAAAAAAAAAAAAACTCAAATAAAGTGAAAATGCAAACAAAATTTCACTTCGTTTGATAACCATATTGTAAAAATCATGATTTATTTAGTGTTGATACTTTGAAACTAACTATGTAATTCAAAAATATATTCTTAGGAAAAACTTTGAAAATTTTACATGATTCGATTGAATTATGGCAATTTTAGAAATATATTAAAAATGAGTTATCGTACACTAACTTAGATAATATAATCACCGATAGAATTACCCTGAATTAACGAAATAACGATAAAAACAGATACAATAAATTATCTATATTTTTTAGAGTACATTGAATTCTTTAGAATATTTTTGAATTCAGACTTCAGATTCAGATTTGTTTTAAAGAAAAAAAAATATTTGTAATTTGTTTGTTTATTCATAACTATAGGCTGTTAGTGTTTCTCTCAAGTATCAACCTTAAATCTATTTTCATCAATTAAACGTTGTTATAAAACTGCTTATGATTGAAAAAATGTTAAAGCTCGACCAATATTACAAAATTAGCTATCCTTGTCTCTTTTGACCATGCAATGTGAAAAATGTTTAAATTTAAAGAAAAAAGTCGATTTAAGGGTGCACAACAACCAAGGAAGTTGTTGTCTTCTTATTCTACAATTGTTGAACTTACGAACTTAATCCTAAAATAATTTGATTACAAAAATTTACAAATTTTGTTGTAAATCGTTATGGAAATATAAGCTTAGGGGATCAATACAAAAATATATCGATAGTTCCCGTAGTTTTGAAGAGATTAAAAAATCTGTAACAAAAATCTGGGTGTAAGAGCTTTGGTTGATGTGCACCGTTAAGAATATTTAAGCTAATCTAATATAAGATGATAAAAATCAAAATTAAAGGTGCATTTTAAAAAACTTTTTCAATCAAATTATTTAATTTAAATAATTCATTTTTTTTTATTTTTTTATTATTTTACCCTCCCTCCTCGACTTTGGTCAGAGCCGAAGGACATAAACTTCAAAAAATATTTGCAACGGCCTTATTGACCACACAGCAAAAAAACATTTTTTTCACCTAAATTGAGGGAATATTACATTATAAAAGAGGCATTATTATTCCTTTTTATTTCACACCTTCGAAATTAAGCCAATTTTTACTGGGCAAAGCAGTTGACTTACAAGCCTTAGATTTAATTGAAAACACACAAAAATACTGTTTCTTGAGAGAAAATTTTTTGCGATGATTTTCATTGGAATTTCACATAAACTCAAAGTATATTTAAATGAGCCCAAACAGGCTCAATATGAATATTAATGCAGAAAAAAAATGCATTTTAGATAGTTGAGCAGTTCTCTCAGATTTCGATCATTCGATTTTTTAGTATTTTTTAATTCGACTGAAACTTTTTTGGTGCCTTCTGTATGCCCAAAGAAGCCATGTTGCATCATTAGTTTGTCCATATAATTTTCTATGCAAATTTCGCAGCTCAAAAAATCTGTATCTTTTGAAGGATTTTTTTATCGATTTGGTGTCTTCGGCAAAGTTGTAGGTATGGACATGGACTACACTGAAAAAAATGATACACGGTAAAAAAATGAAGATGTTTTATTAACCTGTTTGTCACCAAAACTTGATTTGCAAAAAAACTCAATTTTTAATTTTTTTTTTTATTTTTTGATATGTTTTAGAGGACATCAAATGCCAACTTTTCAGAAATTTTCAGGATGTGCAAAAAAATTTTGACCGAGTTATGTATTTTTAAATCAATACTGATTTTTTCAAAAAATCGCAAAAAATGTTCAACTTCATTTTTCGATGTAAAATCAAATTTGCATTCAAAAAGTATGTAATCAGTGAAATTTTGATAAAGTGCACCGTTTTCTTGTTATAGCCATTTTTGGGTGTCATTTTTAAAAATATTTGCAATTATTTTTTTTAAATTAATGCACATATTTGCCCACTTCGAAATATTTTTTTTTCAAAAGCTGAAAATTCTATATATTTTGCTTTTTTGAACTTTGTTGAAAAGACCCTTAGTTGCTGAGGCCATGCAAGTGTTTAAAAACAGGAAAATTGATGTTTTCTAAGTCTCACCCAAACAACCCACCATTTTCTAATGTCGATATCTCAGCAACTAATGGTCCTATTTTCAATGTTAAAATATGAAAAATTCGTAAAATTTTCCGAATTTTTCGAAAAACTATTTTTGAAATTTTTAAAACAAGAAAAACATTTTAAAAACGGCGTAATATTGAATGTTTGGCCCTTTTGATTTTTTTTCAAGAGTTGGCAAACATGTGCACTAATTTAATAAATTGAAAAACTTAATAAAATGATTTTTTTTTTCAAAAAAGTCACCTAAAAATGGATTTAACTTGAAAACGGTTTACTTTATCAAAATTTCCCTAATGTACTTTTTGATTGCAAATTTGATTTTACATCGAAAAATGAAGTTGAAAAATTTTTGCGACCAATATTTCGTTTTTTTGAAAAAATCAGTATTGATCAAAAATTTATAACTCGTTCAAAAATTTTTTGCAAAACCTAGAAATTTCTGAAAAGTTGGCATTTGATGTCCTCTAAAACATATCAAAAAGAAAAAATATTAAAAATAGTGTTTTTTTGCAAATCAAGTTTTGGTGACAAAAAGTTAAATAAAATAAATATCATTTTTTTACCGTGTATCATTTTTTTCATTGTAGTCCATGTCCATACCTACAACTCTGCCCAAGACACCAAATCGATCAAAAAATTCCTTCAAAAGATACAGATTTTTGAATTTTCATACATCATTTTTGTATGGACAGCTGCCAAATTTGCATGGAAAATTATATGGAGAATTTAATGATGCAAAATGGATTCTTTGGGCATACCGAAGGCACCAAATTAGTTTCAGTCGAATTAAAAAATATAAAAATTAAAATAAAAAAAAACCGATTTCGTAGAAAATTGTTTAGTTATCAGCTGATTTGACTTCTGTTTCCATTAAAATTTTGATGTTTTTTGAAGAAATATTGTTTTTTGCCTCCTGATTTGGTCCAATTTTGAAAGGGGGGGGGGGGGGGAAGCGATAAAAACTGTGAATATATTCGCAACGGCCTAAGTTAAAATAATAAAAAATATTGTTTAAATCTAATTTCTTAAAAAAGAATCAATGCTTGCTGAAAAACGGAAAGCTAGGATTTAAAAAATGTATGCGCAAAGTATATTTCTTTTAACAACTTACTTGAAGAATTTAGGCAAAAAAATAGTTCAATAAAAATAATGCATATAACATTTACAATTTTAACGTTTCAAGTTTATTCTTTTAGAATAGTTCAAAATTGACACGAAACATTGTTTAATGAAAATTTCTATTTTAAGTCATTTTTCGCCGGCCTTTGATTTTTCGGAATTATTTTGAAGGGCAAAAGACTTGTATTGAACTTATTACACAAAAAACATCAAACAATCTAAATTCCGTTACAACTGTGCCCTTCCAGCTTCTCCTTGCGCGGGCGTCACTCCTGTCACATTGGCTTGGCGCAAATTTTCCTCCAACTGTGTCATTAAAAGGAAATAAAAACGGCTATGTTATTTTATACCGTTTAGCACCACCAACACCGCCTTGGTGCGTTTTGCCGGGACAGAAGGAGACAAAAAAAAGCTCGACTCCCACTGTCCCTCCCCTGTCTCATTTGATATGCAAATAAATACCGCGAGTTGCGTTGCGATATCGAGTAAAAAAATGGTTCGCAAAATTGTTCTGCCCCCCTCTCCGTGCCTTGCTGTGAGGCACCACCTTTGATGGAGGAGGCGCATCATCATTTACGACACTTTGGGCGAAGTTCGTTTCGAGAATGCCAGCATCAGCTGAGGCGTTTTGAGTTTCAATTTATTCGAAATAAAATTGAACGAATAAAAAAGTTGGAAAATAATAATCGCAAAGCATCGTGCCACTTGAGGAAAACAGGTTCAACTCTCACTGAAACTTCGGAACAACCTTGAGAAGTATGCAGCAGCAGTTCTTGAAGGTGAGGCGGTACAACCGTCTGAACAAGTGCATTCGGGTAACTGGTACTGCACAAACTTGAAGTAGAAGTATGTACGCTGCACCGCTCCTTAGCGTGTGTATCGAGCAAGGGAGAGCAAAAGTTGTACACTTTACCAAGTTGGCAATCAGAAAGTAACCGCACACGCCGGTGAACCGCTGCTGGATGTGTTCTGGTTGTAGCCACCGAGAGACATACGACTAGGATCTGTAACCGTTCACTTTGGTTGGGTTGGACTTGCTAGTACGGTGCAAGTTATTGCGCAAAGTGGCGTAAGATATTTTTTTTCTTTTGTCGTTTAGGTCACTTTGAAAAAATAAATTTGAAAAGAGGTTTAACCTTTCCTTGAATCAATATATATTTATTAAATTGACGAAAACGTCAAACTTTTGCCCCACAGCATCCCTTCGAGGCTTCTTGCGCTGCTGCTGGCCGCAAGTGTATATCACCTCTAACCTCTTGCAGTCTATGTTAGCGTCAAAGTGCAGCAGATACTGTATATCTGTGGCACAGGAGTACGCCGAAGTGCCAGCCAAGATTGAAATCGAGCGGTGCTAGAACAAGTGGAACAAGTTTTTGCTTTTAGGAAGAATTCGCGCCAAGCATACGGCTGCTCTTCTAGGATTTAGTGTTGTACAGGAGTCTCGCGTGCAGTGTTGCCAGTTGTTGAATAAATTCATGAGGAAATTTAATAAAGGATCGTCAATAAACCACGGTAATCAAGAACACGGAAAAATAAAAAATAAAGTTTATGAAGACATAAAACTGCTCAGGCTAATTTCTAAATTAAAACCCATGAATCTGGCAACATTGCCATAACTTATTAACAATTCGTCAGCTGTGTGCTATATTGTGACAACGATCATTTAGTACTATTCGAGAAAATCGATTTTTAAAGTTTGGTGATAAATATTTTCAAAACTATGAATGGTAGAGCAAAACCTATTGAAGCAATCGGTTCGTATACTATCGCTTAACAAACGCTCCAAGTTTCAACTAATTTGGTTACACCAGTTAAAAGATACAGTAAATTATATAATCAAAAATCTGAAAAGCACGCATCACTAGTGTGTTTCGAAAGTAAAATTGTACTACGTGTCATAAGTGTGCACAGGATTCCCATACAAACTAAAATAGACATAAATCAATAGATTAACCGACTTAATCAGTATATTGAGCAATTCCAGCTCACTTTTCTGGTACTATTGTACCCGACCCTCTCTGATTTCAATGAAACTTTGTAGACATGTTATCCTGGGCCTATATAAGCCATTTTTGTGTATATGGAGCCAATAGTACTCGAAAATAACATTTGAGAAGGGCGTTATGTATTTAAATATTTTTGTTTTTTTGTAATTTAAAAAATTACTGTATCTCGAAGCCGTTGCGTCGTATCAAAAAGTGGTCAAAGACAAACTTGTAGGAAATTGGTCGTGCTTCCTGACAAAAAATACACTGAAACAAAAATACACGCCACATCTATGAGATTTTTTGATTTTTAAGTCTAAAACTTAAATTTAAAGGTGATGTCACGATTTTTTTTCTTTCAAAATTTTTGAGGAAATAGCATAAAATGTTACCAAAAGACTGACGAAAAATGCAGGATGGTATGTCTCTCCTTAAAAAATACAAAAATCATTTACTATAACCGTTTTTTTGAAAAGTGGTCTAAACGTCAAAATTTTTAAAAACCAGTAGTGGGGATCGATTCTCCAGACAATTTTACATAAAAGTCTCCATATTGACCATTGTCCTATGTCCAATCCTTGGGAAGATACAGCGGTTTTAAAAATAAAAATGTTGAAAAAAACTGGTTTTTTGTGGTTTTTGGCAATTTTTGTATGACAGACTTGGTTTTTCAGTCTCGTAAATATTTTTACCGGAAAGCTCGTCCAAATTCCCATAAGTTTGCCTTTGACAGCATTTCAATTGAATGTAAGGGCTTACAGATATAAGCTTTATTGCATTGCTAATAACTGAAAATAAAATATTTTTTTCAGTGTGGTAGAAACCAGGACAGTAAATTTGCTTACGTAAATATAAAAACGATATAAATCAAAAAGCTGTCAATTTTAATTTTTGTGGTTTTTAATCCAGCTGAAACTTTTTTTGTGCTTTTAAAATTTTTAAATCAGGACTAATATTTTAAAAGGGTGTAATATTCAATATTTAGCCCTTTTGAAATGTTAGTCTTGAATTATTTTTTTTTGAAAATATTGTTTTCGAAAAGATCGGAAAATTTCACGAATGTTTCATGTTTTCATATTTACAATAATCGGACCATTAGTTGCTGAGATATCGACGTTAGAAAATGGTGGGTTGTTTGGGTGAGACTTGGAAAACGTAAATTTTCCTGTTTTTTAACCTTTGCATGGCAATATCTCAGCAACTAAGGGTCGTATCAACAAAGTTTAAAATCGCAAAATATATAGGATTTTCTCAGCTTTTCAAAAATATTTTTTTCAAAAGTGTGCAAACATGTGCATTAATTAAAAAAAAAATGAAAAACTTCGACTATTTTCAAAAAAGTTACCTAAAAATGTCCTTAACTTGAAAACGGTGCCTCTTATCCAAATTTCACTACAGTAATTTTTGATTGCAAATTTGATTTTACATCGAAAAATGAAAGTGAAAAAATTGTTGCGATCAATATTTCGATTTATTTCAAAAAATCAGTATTGATGAAAAAATTCATAACTCGGACAGAGATTTTTTGCACAATCTGGAAATTTCTGAAAAGTTGGCTCTTGATGTCCTCTAAACATATGAAAACTAAAAAAAATAAAAATAGTGTTTTTTTGCAAATCATGTTTTAGTGAGAAAATGTTAAATTAAAAATCACATTTTTTTTACCGTGTATCATTTTTTTTCAGTGTAGTCCGTATCCATACAAACAACTTTGCCGAAGACACCAAATCGATCAAAAAAATCCTTCAACATCTTTGAATTTTCCTGTATTATTTTTGTATGGACAGCTGCCAAATTTGTATGGAAAATTATATGGACTAACTAATGATGCAAAATGGCTTCTTTGGGCATACCGAAGGCACCAAAAAAGTTTCAATCGGATTAAAAAATACAAAAATTAAAATTCTAAAAAAAATACAGATTTCGTAAAGAATTTCTCATGTTTATTTTGTTTGTTTTGTTTTGTTTTTTATTTGTAGGTGGAGAAAAACTGTTTGCCTTTAAGCTGTTTAAAGATATATTCTTGATTCCCTCTAAAATTAGAAAAAAAACATACTAAAAAAAGAGAAGTTAATGAAAAGGACTCTGAGAATAAGCGTTTTGAAAATAATTGCGTAAAAAATACATTCTTTGGCGTCAACTAGAATGCCTGTCCATAGTAAATATTTAAGTCATAAAAATGTTAATTTAGTAAATTTTGACCCAATTAAAAACTTAGCATTAAACTTTTACATGGAATGCTGTACATTTTTAAAGGTTAAAAGATATGTTTTAGCAATCATTGTAATGATGAAATAATTTTAAAATTATTCAGTGTTCTGTTCAGTATTTAAAATAATCAGAAAATCAGTTTAGCAAATTCCTGGAATAAACTCAATGAAAATCAACAGTTATTATCATCTTGATGGCTCAAGCTTCTGAGCCCAATTGATATAGAACGACCCATTTTGCCAATAACATAAAATTATTTTCAATTTCATCAAATCCACATTTACATGCCGATCCAATCAAAACCTATCGGTTCGACTGTCAATATGAGAATTTAATTTCAATCCTTTCCTCCATCCCACAACATCGATACATGACCCAACAAACTCAGCTCAACCCAGCTGGACAATGATTGAACCAAATCCCCCCATAAATGCGATACATATATTGTAGTTGATGTTACTGTTATTTTCCCTCCACCATCAGTGTGTGTGTGCGTTTCTGTGTAAAAGACTCCTTTACGAGGGTCAATCTGGTTTCCTCTGTAGGCTGAACGATGAACCTCACATTCCGATCCATCTATCCGATTACATCCTCCCGGAACCGGGACCGGAAAGTGAACAGAATGGACCTCTAGAACAAATAATTGAAAATCCCCAATCGGAAGTTGATTCGAAGCACACACAAACAACACACAAGCACCCATAAAACCAACCAAGTTAGAGTTTGCATTTAGAATTGGTTATTCAAACCTTGTTTTACGCCTTGTTCTTGTGGTCGTAAGGCGCTCGATTTTGTGTGTAATCCAATTGATGCTCGGACGTTGCTTCTCCTCTCCCTTAATCGAATAGTTTTCGATCCGATCGCTTCGCGGTGTTCGGCAAAATTTAATTTGTATCGCCACTTTTCACTTCCCCCTCTTCCTAACCGTCACAAAAACAATTCTTCAGTTTAACTGTGTGTGTGTGTACTCCTTTTTTTCTTGATCTTCTCTCGCGAGAAGCGAAATTTGAACACTTGAAAAACGAAATCCTCAACGGCGAAAGCGGCGAACTCTTCACGAAGGTATTTGCTCACCGAATATTCACGACAGCGTGATTTTTTTTTGTTTCTCACATACACAAACACAATTTGGCGCTTTTTGTTGCCTCTTCAACTCTTCTCCGCTCGCACAAAAGAGTGACGATCAGCTCGCACAACTACTGGAAGAAAAAAAAAACAGAAATAATCACAAAACAAAAAGAAAAAAAAAACATGCTCTCGAGATCATCATTCAGGTGAGCGGGATGAATTTCACTTTTACTATCATCAACACAGCACCACACAACACTCTTCAACCGGTGTTATTACTTCATCGGTGAACCGCGCGGGCACGCTCACACAAAGCACAACGCGGTCGGTACTTGTTCGCACATGTTATTGCAATGCACACACACAGACGGGAAACAGTAGCGGAGAGTGCCCGAACCAGTTCCGATGTTGTTTTGTATGGTTGCCCGCGCTGCTTTGACAGGAGTGGACCATCGTCGAAGATGAAAAATTCACTTTCATTAGCTGGATCATAAACTTGTCACTTTTGGTTGGGGGTGGGGGAAAGCTTTAGGGGGAGGTTGGAATGTTTTGATTATTTTCTTCGGCATTTTGCGTGCAAGTTGTTATTGGAGAAGGCTGGCCTGTTACTGCACGAATTTCCTCTCAATTATGCGGTCACCAATTCAGGAAAAACATGTCCCCCTCTATGAGGAGGTTAACCCTTGAAGCGATTATAAATTTGACTTTTTTTTTTCTTTCCTGAGCTTATGATTAACGTCAAATTATCAATAAAACACAGCTCAGCTCAGCCCAGCTCTCTTTTTTTCCATTATTGAAATCAAATGAACTTTGGTTGTGCCATGTCACAAATTATTGAAAATATATTTAACTTGAAAAATCGATAAATACATTTACTATAACTATTTGATCCCAAAAATTGTCTACTTCTCGTCGCAAACGAGGACAGGAAAAGGTGAACATCTTCTGCAAGCCAAAACATCAATCAGTTTTTAGTTAAAATCAGCATGTAGTTGTAGTGTTTAATCATGATAAGCTCCTTTGAGCAAATACTTCAAAGCTAAAAGTAAATAATAATTTTGTTCCATTTTAAGGCAAATTTATGTTTTTTAATTTGAAAAAAAGATCGAAAAAAATAAATTAGGCGAAAGTTAACATCTGGATGTTGAAA
This sequence comes from Culex quinquefasciatus, assembly GCF_015732765.1. Lineage (NCBI taxonomy): Eukaryota > Metazoa > Arthropoda > Insecta > Diptera > Culicidae > Culex > Culex quinquefasciatus. The sequence goes on along the minus strand of NC_051863.1, from coordinate 160,133,850 downwards.
AACATCATTAAAAAACAAATATTTCAATTAAGACCAATAATAAGCGTTCTTTGTCAGAAAATAATCAATTGTTGAAAAAAAAAACAAAAAAAAACCAAATAAAAATATTTGAAGAAATTGATTATTTGGATAAAATTAAGCAACTTAACTGTCTTATGAAAAATTTATTGTGCATGATTTTTGGATCTATGCATTTTTTAAATAAGTACTAATTCTCTACGTTTTCAGAATTCAGCTTTTCAGCTTTCGGGGATGGAGCAAACCATGGTATTGAAGTGATGATTTAAGGGGTTATATACATGTATATAGGCAAAAAAGTCAGAGGTTAGTATGAGCACACACATCAACTTATTTTTAATTCTTTTTTCATGGCATTAAAATGAACATTTTCGCCTACTTTCAAAACCAGTTTGAAGATATTTGGTTGCATCGTTGTCGAGATATAGCAATTTCAAGTGAGCAGTTTCAAAAAACGGGTGCCACGATATCTCAACATTGTCTTGACCAAATCGGCTCAAAATTTAGGTGAGCATGACGAAGCCCGATTTAAAAAAAAGTTTATTTAAAAAAAAGATAAAAATATTTTTGTGTTTTTCATATGCTTGATTTTTGCATTTTTTAAAAAACTAAATTTAAAAATTGGGCTTTGTCATGCACACGGGATACATCTTGAGAGTCTTCACCTCAAATTTCAGCCAATTTGGTCCATCACATCTCGAGATATCGTGGCACCCGTAAATCAACTCGGGTAAAAACGCCAACAAAGTTTGACAGCCCGCTTTGCGCATGGCAAAACTTTGAACTTAAATCGTTTCTTACTCAGTTTAATCATGAAATATCTTCATAAAACTTTCAGGAATTATTAATAATCATCTTCTGAGTGGATTTATCAAATATTCTGTAATATAAAATTTTGTGATTTTCTACATGTACCTATGTAACCCCTTACATAAAACTTTGATTTTTGTTTAGAAAAAAATCGGATATATATGGTTACACGAAATTTTCTAATAATTTGAAATCGAAAATGACTTAAATTTGCAAAAAAAAGGTTCATTTTGTTCTTGAACTGAAAAAAAATCAATTTTTAAGGATTTTTGTTATTGGACAACTAATATATAGCCTCCAGTTTTAATGTATTTTTAAATGTGGGTTTTTTCGCGTTGCCTTATCTTCCGTGATTAAACATATTTTCAATCATGCTTGGCTTGAATTTTAAAGTGTAAAAAAAAAATGTTCAGTATTTTTAAAATGTTAGACTTTATTTGAAATATTTTTGTTTGAATAAAAAAACAAAACAAAACACATTCATTTTTCGACACTGAAAATCGAACAATAATCGCCAAAATATCATCAGTTAAAGAATCAAACAAATCGGAAATCTCGAAAAAAATGCAATAGTTTAAAAACATAAAAAATAATTAGGTAAATTAATAGAAATTAAATTCTGCTCCTGAATTTCAAGTACATTATTGAGTCAAAAACACATTTATTTTAAAGTAATTTTTTGAATAGTTTTTTTTTACTGAATACACAAAAATAAACTAGTTCTTATTTTCACACACGAGTATCGATACAAACTTAAGAATTGTTTATTAATTTGTGCAATTCTATACACTGAAATATAAAAAAGTACAAAATCTTTTTTTTATTTCAGTGTATCTTGAAAAAGGATTTTCTTGTCGATTTGATATCTTCAACAAAGTTGTAGGCCATTATAAGTACTTTCTTTAGTTTTTATTTTAGTTTTATCATAAAAACTCGATTTTGATAAACTTTCCCCACATTTTTTGCCTTTCTCACCTCAATGAGGAAAGGCTATGAAATCACTCGAAAAATGAACTTCTTTATTCGACCTCGTAGTACCACCTTCACGTATACCTATCGACTCAGAATCAAATTCTGAACAAATGTCTGTGCGTGTGTCTGGATGTGAGTCCGTGCACAAAAAAAAAATGCACTCGATTATCTCTGGACTGGTTGAACCGATTTGGACCGTTTTGGTCTCATTCGATTCGTCTTAGGGTCCCACAAGACCCTAGATAATATTATAAAGTTTAGAAAAGTATTTCAAAAGTTATGCTAAAAAAAACGATTTCAGCTAAACATCGGAAGATTGCAAAAGGGTGGTTTTTGTAAGAATACCAGTCATGCTATACATTTTTAGAAAGGTATTGACCTTTCCAACGCGTCCAACACATTGAAGATCTGACAACCCAATCAAAAGTTATGAGCACTTTAGTGGTATTCATACACTTTTTTGATGCCGGATCTCAAATATTAGGATGAAAAAGTTGTCTGAATCTATCATGCGACCCATCGTTGGATAGGTAATCAAAAGACCTTTCCAACGAGCCCAAATGATTGGAGATCTGACAACCCTATCATAAGTTATAAGTACTTTAGTGTTTTTAATACACTTTTTGAGGCCGGATCACAGATATTTTGATAAAAATAAGTGTTATTTATACACTTTTTTGAGGTAGTGAATTCACTTTATGCATGCAAGGAAGGCATCAACCACCTAAAGGTGGATTTAGTAACGTTTTTTTTTATTTTTGATATATAAAGAGGACAAAAAGGCCGACTTTTGAGCATTTGTGGATTGATTGCACCGTTTTCAAGTTTAAATAAATCATGTTCAGGTATTTTTTCGAAAAAAATAGTGTCTTTCATGCCGAGATTTTTTTTTTTTTTTGATTATCAATCTAACCTCAAGTTAAGGTCAATTTACGCCATTGATGCGAAATCGTTTTAAAAATCTTGTTTCAAAATACAATTTTTTGAACGATTTCAAAGCATTTTTCTAATGACAGTTCAAAAGTTGTATGTCATTACAAGAAATCGTTTGAAATTGTTTCATCCAAATCCAAAAATAAAAAATAAAAAATGCGTACTTCTATTGTATCTATATGGAACACCGGGAACACCACGTTTGACTAAAACTAATATTTGTGCAATTAACTTCCAATCAACCATTCGAGGGTTAAATTCTCCCCATCGAACCAACTTGACGTAATTTGCAAATCTGCGCTGCGACAACACTTTGCTCTACTACAACTTGATTCCAGCGCGAGCAGGGAAGGTTGTGCAGACTCCGTTCACGCCCCCTGACCATGGGCCAAGGGGTGGTACACCGGATGGTCGGCACTGCACCAAGCGGCGGTGAAGTCTGTCACCTTTTTTTATGCATCCAATTAGCTGTGTTTTTTTTTTCTTTTTCATGGTGCAACGCCGGCTTGGACCTCAAAGCCCGCAAAGAAGATTAAGTTGTGGGAAATGGTCATGTCTGGGGCTGGTTTGTGTCCGGTGTCGTACCTCGGCTTGATGATGAACTACCCATTTGGTTTTGGGTTGGTAGCTGTGAAAATTGGTGCGTTTTGGGTTTGGTTTGGGCAATTTACCCGAGACAAGTACGACATTGTTCTATCTTTCTGTGGCAAAATTAAGCGGCAAACAGTGCAAGAGCTAATTAATTAAGGCATTGAGGCTAACGAGGATTGCTTAATTTGATGTCTATTCGAGATGAAAATGGCAGCTAACTATAAACTTTTAGCAAGAGTTATAAAAACCCAGTCAAATTCCATGGATTCATGTTCATTTCCAGCTGTGTTCAGGTCAAGCAAGCATGAATAACCACTTCCCGAAGGGGTCGTCGGCAGTTCCCGGTTTGACAAGCGCCAAACAGCCTGTCACAAACATCGTCGGCGAGGTACAATAAAGGATTGGACTTGTTCTCGCTTCCGGGCAACATTTTGACATTTTGATCTCTCTTCGGAATAGGACTACACAATCGCCTTGTGTGACAGATGGTTGCAAGGTTCGGAGCTGCTTTGCCTTCGGGCAAGACGTACGGAGATGTCACTTTGGGGGATGATGTTCCGGACAATGGGCAGAATTATCCGACATGGACGTGAGTGTGAATATTTCATTTTCAAAACTATAAATAGCCCGCTACATTTGAAATGAATGCCAGCGGGTACAAGAAAGATGCTGCTCTTTCCAGATCTAAAGACATGCTTTTTCCATGATTATCTCAAGTAAAAGACACAATAGAGTTGGGTAGCTTTGGAAGTATAACTGTAGATCTAGATGAGATTTTCAAAAGCTATTTATCTTATCACACAATGAAGTTTAGAAAAAAAAGTTATTAATACTTGACTCATTTCAACAAAACCATTTCAAAACCAGACACAACAGCCTTCTCGTGAATTTTTCATCTTGTAAAGCCTCTTTCCTTTAATCCATTGCAGTGACAGGCGTTACATCAAACCATTCTCGGAAGGGCCTTTTCCACCAAAAGTCCAACTTTTGCTCACAAAGCTGTGTTGTGTCAATAGAGAGCAGCAGCAGCAGCAGCTGCCGACCCACAGATTCCTGTCTGACGAAGCAGAGATACCCCGTGTCACGGTCATCACCACCTTGTCCCCCATCCGCATACATTTGGAAAGCTCCGAGGTTATGTACACCCGTCTTCCTGGAACCATGCTGCTGAAACCAGAGCTCTGGTACATGTAGCCGTTTTTCGTGTACATCGTCTGTGCACCACGGCGCTGCTCAACAGGTCCTGGCTGAAGGGCACTCACTGGGACCCGGCCTTGATCCAACCCCGCGCGCGGTTGGCCGTTCTCCGTTGGTCACAGACTGCGATTCACACACTCATGTACGTCATTTGTGTGAAATCGACAGAACTTGCATCACTGCAGAAGCTGTCAAAATTACGATTGATTACGTCAGAGCTTGAAGCTCATTCTCTGAGAGCTATGTGATGGCAACACTGACACTGCACTTGCCTAAATCTTCAACAGTGCTTCGTCTTCCTTTTTGTTCTATGGTACACATTTAACCACTTTTTGCACGTCCAATGCCTTGGAATCCCTGCGAACTGGAACACGTTTCGGCCGTAAAGCTCTCCCTCTTAAAGATGTCAAAATTAGCCCAATGAAGTTGGTCATGTCACATAAATCTCCCCAATAACCAAAACGCACCCCCAACTGCATACAAAGCGGCAACTCCCTTCGGAAACCCCGTCTTCGACGAGGGGTCCACACGCGGCGTACACTCTTAACCGAAATCAACCAAAATAAAACTACTCAAAATTTCAGCAAGAAAAAAAAAATCGCGCGCGCAAAAACTACCCGTTCGTACCTGTTCGAAGGGACAGCCTGGTCGGACGCCGGAACCGTCAGACGCGCCGATGTTTCACCTGGGACGGCAAGATCGGAACTGAGCAGCGCGTCTGCTGTTTTGGCGATCTTCGATGGGCCGCCGCCGTCACTCACTCTCCGGTCACTCGCGCGCTCGGACGGTGCCGCCGCCAAAGTGCGCAAACTCTCGCTTTCATTGGGTGAGTTCCTCTGGGGGGTGGTGGAACTCACGGTTTGTTTTGGTTGCTGCCTTGGTGGTGGTTGTGAGCTCGGCTCCGCCGAACCGGCAACGGCAGCCGCGTTTGTTGTGGTTTGCTCTTTCGGTGGATTCTGCAAAGGAAAACAAAGAGAGCGGATTTTGAGAGAGAGAGCGGATTTTGAGAGAGAGCGAAAAAACCTTAAAATCTCGGAATCATAGAAGATTCCCCAAATCACGCCAAGCTTTGTTCCCAAAAACTCCTAAATTTATAGTATAAATCCAAGTTAATTTTTAAAAGGACGCAACCTTGATGGAAGACCCACTATGTTCCGTCCAATTGTGAATTTACCTTAAAAAAAGTAAAGATTAGAAAAGTTCGCGAAAAAATGGTCACGTGAGAGAGAGAGGAAAGCTTTTGAGATGTTTTCCCCGAAATGTGTGGGGTTGTGTTTTTGTGGGCCTTCGGGTGGGAAAACGTGACGAAGAACAAGCACATTTTGATGGAAGGGCCTCCTTTCACTGGAAGTGATAACTCAAGTCGTCGCCATCGTGCTAACTTGTCGTACGTGCATTTTGGGCCAAATTGAGTTAAGAACGCCATTTTGTGCAGCTCACAATGCCTCACCTTTTGACCTTCACAGATCCCCAAAATTCGATTTCAATCCTGAGATATTCAGCAAAAACCGAAAAAACTCCGTGCATTTTTGTCACTTTACATATGAAAGTAGTTTCAATCTTGTCGTGCTATCTTGTCACTCCATGAAAATTGATGTAAGTGCGACAAATGGCCAAAGGGATTTCAGGCCAGGAAAGTCAGGATGCGTTTGTCGCACGTACAAGCTAGACTACCGTAAACATTTGTAATTATAACTCGGGACTACAGCAACTAACTTCAACCAAACTTTGGGATAATGCACGGAATGGTGAGCCAAACAAAACGTGTTTGTTATTGTTTACATTGCGTGCTCTCGTTTTTGAATATTCAAGGTCAAACATTAAATCGCGTTTTTCTCGGAACGTCAAAATGGCGGGTGCGACAAGATAGCACGACGACGTCGAAGTGTGGATCTTGAAATGCTGTTTAGGGCAAACATTGGGTCGGGTGAAGTGGGTTTGGCCTTTTTCGTACAGGCCTGTTTTTTTTTTGTGGCCTAGGAAATGAAATAATGAAATGGAAGGATTCAAGGAAATCGGACCAGTCATTCTTGAAAAAGATATTTTAAGATGAAAATAGAAACGAACGAATATAAATTGTAAAACCACATGTTTTGACCCATTTTTTAAACTTTGAGTTTGTACACAGAAAAAAATATTCCAGTAAATTTATATTATTTATCATGTACCAAAAGGTATCATGATAAATGATGTATATTTAAATTAGGTTCATTGGAAATTTACATTAGATTCATTGGAAATTTACATTAGTTTTGAAAATTTACATTAGTTTTGGAATTTACATTATTTCAAATCAATTCATATCAATTATTTGGATAATTTGGATTGTGCAGATATGTAGGTTCAGTCCAGACTCGATTATCCGTTACCTGGATTATCCAAATTTTCGATTATCCGAAGGTTTGTATGGGACTTCGGTTAATCGAATCATTGACCCTCTCGGCCCAACCCCGTCTCTAAACGGGCTTCGATCTAAAAAATCGCCAAAAATCAATTTTTCGCCCAACTTTTGATCTTTAAAACCCATTGGAAAAGGTTGAAATTTTGACTTGTTATATGTAATTTAGCCATCTTTTTTAAATGTCATTTTTTATGTGTCAGCTTTGGCTGTGTTTTGCCTACCTCACCTCAATGAGGAAAGGCTATAAAATCACTCGAAAAATGAACTTCTTTATTTGACCTCGTAGACCCACCTTCACGTATACCTATCGACTCGGAATCAAATTCTGAACAAATGTCTGTGCGTGTGTATGTCTGGAAGTCCGTGCACCGAAAAATATGCACACAATTATCTCCGAATTTGCTTAACCGATTTGGACCGTGTTGGTACCATTCCATCCGTTTTGGGGTCCCACAAGACCCTAGTGAATATTATGAAGTTTAGTAAAGTACCTACTTCAAAAGTTATGCGTAAAAAACGATTTAAGCTAAACTTCTGAAGATTGTAAAAAGGGTGGTTTTTGTAAGAAACCCCGTCATGCTATCTATTGTTAGAAAGGTATTTCCAACGCATTCCAAAGATTGATGATCTGACAACCCAATCAAAAGTTATGAGTAATTAAGTGCTAGTTATACTCTTTTTTGGGGCCGGATCTCAAATATTTTGATGAAAAAGTTGTCCTATCATGCGACCCATCGTTGGATAGGTAATCAAAGACCTTTCCAACGAGGCCAAAAAATTGAAGATCTGACAACCTTATCAAAAGTTATAAGTGTATAAGTAGTGTTTTCAATACACTATTTTGAGGCCGGATCTCAGATATTTTGATAAAACAAAGTGTTATTTATTCACTTTTTTGAAGCTGTGTAGTTTATTCACTTTTATGAATGCAAGGAAAGCACCAACCACCTATAGGTGGATTAAAGTAACGTTTTTTTTACCAACATTTCTGATATTTTAAGTAAAAAGAAGTGTACAGTTTTAGTGTCCCAAACTATGCCTCTACGCAATTTGTTTACCATTTAAAAGATAATGGTGCCATTCTAGAGCAGAAAATGTGAAAACAAGCAAAAAAATGAAAAGTGACTGTAAAAAACATGGAAAAATTGGAAAGGTAAAATGTAATGATTTGAGGTGGAAGAATAGGTCAAATACTTCCAAAAACATAGATAAACTAAATAAGATAAATGCAATTTAAAATATTAAAAATAAAACAAGAAAAACATAAAACAAGAGAAGTATAGTGTTTCGTGGAACAAATGTTGCTCGAAGTGACCTCCTAAACACAGGAAAATAAAAAAAAAAACGAAAAAAAACATTGGGCAATAGAGGTTTAACAACAATAATATTTTTCTCGTATTTTTCTATTTTCTTACTTTTAACATCAAATTAGAGCTCTGCGCTTGATTTCTATGCAAATTTAAATGGTTGATTGCCTATTAAATTGAAAAATGCATTTTTTCAATACATCATAACCGCCATTTTGGACACCATCTTGGATTTTGAAATTCTAAATCTTTTTTAGCTCAACAATACAAAATAGAAATTTTTTTTTAATTTGAGTATTCGAAGTAAAATTTTGCAAAGGACTTCGGATAATCGAGTCTGGACTGTAACAGTGTGTTTACTTTATGTTTTATGTTTTATGTTTTATGTTTTATGTTTTATGTTTTATGTTTTATGTTTTATGTTTTATGTTTTATGTTTTATGTTTTATGTTTTATGTTTTATGTTTTATGTTTTATGTTTTATGTTTTATGTTTTATGTTTTATGTTTTATGTTTTATGTTTTATGTTTTATGTTTTATGTTTTATGTTTTATGTTTTATGTTTTATGTTTTATGTTTTATGTTTTATGTTTTATGTTTTATGTTTTATGTTTTATGTTTTATGTTTTATGTTTTATGTTTTATGTTTTATGTTTTATGTTTTATTTTTATGTTTTATGTTTTATGTTTTATGTTTTATGTTTTATGTTTTATGTTTTATGTTTTATGTTTTATGTTTTATGTTTTATGTTTTATGTTTTATGTTTTATGTTTTATGTTTTATGTTTTATGTTTTATGTTTTATGTTTTATGTTTTATGTTTTATGTTTTATGTTTTATGTTTTATGTTTTATGTTTTATGTTTTATGTTTTATGTTTTATGTTTTATGTTTTATGTTTTATGTTTTATGTTTATGTTTTATGTTTTATGTTTTATGTTTTATGTTTTATGTTTTATGTTTTATGTTTTATGTTTTATGTTTTATGTTTTATGTTTTATGTTTTATGTTTTATGTTTTATGTTTTATGTTTTATGTTTTATGTTTTATGTTTTATGTTTTATGTTTTATGTTTTATGTTTTATGTTTTATGTTTTATGTTTTATGTTTTATGTTTTATGTTTTATGTTTTATGTTTTATGTTTTATGTTTTATGTTTTATGTTTTATGTTTTATGTTTTATGTTTTATGTTTTATGTTTTATGTTTTATGTTTTATGTTTTATGTTTTATGTTTTATGTTTTATGTTTTATGTTTTATGTTTTATGTTTTATGTTTTATGTTTTATGTTTTATGTTTTATGTTTTATGTTTTATGTTTTATGTTTTATGTTTTATGTTTTATGTTTTATGTTTTATGTTTTATGTTTTATGTTTTATGTTTTATGTTTTATGTTTTATGTTTTATGTTTTATGTTTTATGTTTTATGTTTTATGTTTTATGTTTTATGTTTTATGTTTTATGTTTTATGTTTTATGTTTTATGTTTTATGTTTTATGTTTTATGTTTTATGTTTTATGTTTTATGTTTTATGTTTTATGTTTTATGTTTTATGTTTTATGTTTTATGTTTTATGTTTTATGTTTTATGTTTTATGTTTTATGTTTTATGTTTTATGTTTTATGTTTTATGTTTTATGTTTTATGTTTTATGTTTTATGTTTATGTTTTATGTTTTATGTTTTATGTTTTATGTTTTATGTTTTATGTTTTATGTTTTATGTTTTATGTTTTATGTTTTATGTTTTATGTTTTATGTTTTATGTTTTATGTTTTATGTTTTATGTTTTATGTTTTATGTTTTATGTTTTATGTTTTATGTTTTATGTTTTATGTTTTATGTTTTATGTTTTATGTTTTATGTTTTATGTTTTATGTTTTATGTTTTATGTTTTATGTTTTATGTTTTATGTTTTATGTTTTATGTTTTATGTTTTATGTTTTATGTTTTATGTTTTATGTTTTATGTTTTATGTTTTATGTTTTATGTTTTATCTCTAGCGTGATACTTGTAAACACATATTCTAAAAAATCTAAATAATTAACTCTGGAAGCCGAAATCCATGCCCCATTTCCTTAGCTTTAAAGCGTTTTATCCCTTGCGCGTCCACGCCATCGAATCAATATTCCCATAAAAGTTTACACTTATTTTACGGGCCCGGCAAACATGCATCAAATAATTCGCAAAGTACTTTATTAAAACATTAAACTTTTGCTCGCACCAAGATCTAATAAATTTATCACCCCATTCGGCGATTTTTTTTCCCCCTTTCTTTCTCCTCTCTGCTCAATGAACATAAATAACGAGCATCATCTTGATGGGGCGCGCACCAACTGCCTCAACAACAACAGCATAAGGGTTGTGCAGGAAAAATGTGTGGAAAATCTATCGATCGCCGATGAAAAGTTTATATTTTATTGCCGACCCTCGTTGTCCGTGTCCCGTGTTTCGGTTCGTAACGAGCAGATCGGACAAATCGGCCAACAGAGCCTTATTTTTTTCGGGTTGCTTCTGAAGAAGAGCCCAAACGAGTAGTTGGTCTTCTGATTGGGTGAAAAAAAAATCACACCCCAGTGTAGGGAGGGGAACGGGTCCGAACCGGTCAACTTTTCTTCTTGCACGGTGGAACCACAGATGGTCAAAATTGTCTTACAAATATTGGTCATTAAATATTTTCATTGAATCAAGTAGTTTTGAAGAAACAATTGAAAGAAAAAAACATCTAGAGATAAAATCACAAGAACAAAAGAATAAACAAATTGTATTTAATAATTTTTAATTTTCAAACTGATTGAACCCACTATTTGGGAACCATCTTCGTCAGCAAAAAGGGGGTTGTTTCACTTTATTCCAAACGGAGGGGTTCCACCGCCCGCCGGCCGTGTTATAAAGCGTTTATCGAAGTGGTTTGTTGGGGGCTTTCCTACGGGTATGGGTCTTTCGGTGGTTCCGATTTTCCTCGGGGGCTCGAACCGAAATGTGGCCACCACGGTTTTTTTTTTGGCAGGCGGCTTGGCTTTATTTCTCAGGACCAGCAGCGAAAGTTTTCCCAGACTGGTTTCATTTGGACAGATTTTTTTAAGGGGAAAAAGTTTTTCTTCAAGGACATGTTCGCGTAAATTTTGGGGGAAATTGGCAAACGGGGCGATAAATTTTGGTGGATAAGGGTTCGGTTGAGTTTGGCCGGAAATCACTAATCGAGAAAACAAGCTAAAGAAAATGGTGGTGATTGGCTTTGTGACAGGCTTTGTGATAACAATCATACTTTTAAATTTAACTGGTTAAAGAAAATCGATTGGATTTGTTCAGTTAAGATCGAATACCTGATTAACAGGGTCAAACTTAATCTTCTACCTTCAGTTTTAATCCACTTATGTGAAGAAAATTCCACGGCACATAATCCAAGGAGTATTTCCCTTCTCTCTACATAATCTCTCACTATAAGTCAACGTAAGCTCTATCAAATATTCAGCCAACTATAATAGTCAAATGGTTTTGGGCTCTTCTCCGACACTTTCCTCCCTCAGGAAATGAGATGACGAGCAAGTCATCTCCATCAAACACAGATAGGCATTCACCTAGACACATCTACACTAACATTAACATTTATTAAGACACTATAGTTTAAATGTGAATGAATTCTTTTGGAAAATGTCTAAGTTTTTTTATTGATTACAGTTCAATATAAACATAACTTCAAAAAATAATCGAATCTTCGAATCATTTTATGTCGTCCTCAGACGTGCATCGGCACTCAATAGCACTTGACAGTTTTTCTAAGGCCACCTAATCAATTTGTTTTGTACAGAAAGTTTATTTTTTTCATTGCACTATGAGGTACTGAACGACCGAAACCTTTATCTTCACTTGTCCGCCAGTTTTAGCGATGAAGTGCTATTTGAGTGCTAAATAGCCCATTCAGCACTTGAAATATTTGCGTTATTCAATTGGGTCCTAAAATGAAGCTTAAATTTGTGATATTATTGTACACAACTATAAAGCTTGTTTTTCCGGAGTACAATGACACTTTGTACGATCGCAATGGATTAAAAATGGGTTTTTTAATCAATTTTGAAAAAAAATATTTCGCGGCTCTTTTCGACAGAAAAGGTCCTTGACAGCTCGTTCCAAGGGGACCATAATTGATGCATCAAAATGATGTTGTCTTGTCAATTTTTTTTTTTTGTTTTAAAATGAAAAAAAGTGATAAGAAATGGTTTTAAATAGTGCTTAAGGATCCTATCGACAATTAATTTGTTGCTAATACACATTGTATAGTAAAAAACGATAATTATAGACATCAAACTAAAGCTTGTTGTGTTGCACAGTGAGAAAAAAATCACTCTGCTGGTTTGCGTAGCCAACAATCTGGTCTGGTCGTCCTACTCAAATATGTCTCCAGAAGTCCATTAAAGTGTTCAGTTATTAAGAACTTCGAGATGGCGAATATCGAATAAAAAACTGCCGCTCGAACTTTCAAAAATAAACGGAATATCTGAGAATGGACTTATTTTCATTTTTATATTTTTTTTAAGTGATATGCTGTCCGTTAAGCAAAACTGCAAAGAAAAATCAATTTAAAAGTGTTACCGATTTTTTTTAAAACCAGGATTCTTGTACAACAGTCAACTATTGAGTCAAACAGAATATAAAATAAATATGTTTTTAAATATTCTATTTATGAAGAAAGGACCCTAAAACAATCAAAACTAGTTGAAAAGTGGTTTAAAATCTGGTTTGTAGGTTAATTTCAAGTAATGAAAAATTGTTTCATGAAAATTATCTTTTATTATTTTTTTGAATTTTGAAAATCAGACTGCTAAAAGTTTTTTTTTTTTTGCTCAGGCTTAAATTTTTAATGTCAATAAATCAAATCAACGTGAAATTTCTCAATCTTTTGTATAAAAATATTTTAAAAATAACATAATCAATTCAAATATTGCAAAAATGCAACCGCAAACTATTACAAAAGGGCATACCTCAAACTTTTGCCATAGCCGTTTGAAAAAATAGAAATGGACCTACATAAATACAAAATAAAATACATATTCATACCTGAAACGAACCCTTATATGGCTAAAACTTGAAACTGTTGAGCAGTTCTCTAGGATTTCGGTCATTCGATTTTTTTTGTATTTTTTAATCCGACTGAAACTTTTTTGGTGCCTTCGGTATGCCCAAAGAAGCCATTTTGCATCATTAGTTTGTCCATATAATTTTCCATACAAATTTGGCAGCTGTCCATACAAAAATGATGTATGAAAATTCAAAATCTGTATCTTTTGAAGGAATTTTTGATCGATTTGGTGTCTTCGGCAAAGTTGTAGGTATGGATACGGACTACACTAGAAAAATAATACACGGTAAAAAAATTGGTGATTTTTTATTTAACTTTTGTCACTAAAACTTGATTTACAAAAACACTATTTTATTTTTTATTTTTGATATGTTTTAGAGGACATAAAATGCCAACTTTTCAGAAATTTCAGGTTGTGCAAAATCATTGACCGAGTTATGAATTTTTAATCAATACTGATTTTTCAAAAATCGAAATTTTGGTCGTAAAATTTTTCAACTTCATTTTCGATGTAAAATTAAATTTGCAATCAAAAGTACTTTAGTGAAATTTTGATAAAGTGCACCGTTTTCAAGTTATAGCCATATTTAAGTGACTTTTTGAAAATAGTCGCAGTTTTCATTTTTAAAATTAGTGCACATGTTTGCCCAGTTTTGAAAAATATTTTTTGAAAAACTGAGAAAATTCTCTATATTTTGCTTATTCGGACTTTGTTGATACGACCTTTAGTTGCTGAGATATTGCAATGCAAGGTTTAAAAACAGGAAAATTGATGATTTCTAAGTCTCACCCAAACAACCCACCATTTTCTATCGTCAATATCTTAGCAACTAATGGTCCGATTTTCAATGTTAATATATGAAACATTTGTGAAATTTTCCGATCTTTTCGAAAAAAATATTTTCAAAATTTTCAAATCAAGACTAACATTTCAAAAAGGCCAAACATTCAATATTACGCCCTTTTAAAATGTTAGTCTTGATTTGAAAATTTTGAAAATATTTTTTTCGAAAAGATCGGAAAATTTCACAATTGTTTCATATATTAACATTGAAAATCGGACCATTAGTTGCTGAGATATTAACGATAGAAAATGGTGGGTTGTTTGGGTGAAACTTAGAAAACATCAATTTTCCTGTTTTTAAACCTTTGCATTGCAATATCTCAGCAACTAAAGGTCGTATCAACAAAGTCCGAATAAGCAAAATATAGAGAATTTTCTCAGCTTTTCAAAAATATTTTTTTCAAAACTGGGCAAACATGTGCACTAATTTTAAAAAATGAAAAACTGCGACTATTTTCAAAAAGTCACTTAAATATGGCTATAACTTGAAAACGGTACACTTTATCAAAATTTCACTAAAGTACTTTTTGATTGCAAATTTGATTTTACATCGAAAAATGAAGTTGAAAAATTTTTACGACCAAAATTTCGATTTTTTGAAAAAATCAGTATTGATTAAAAATTCATAACTCGGTCAATGATTTTTGCACAACCTGAAATTTCTGAAAAGTTGGCATTTTATGTCCTCTAAAACATATCAAAAATAAAAAAATTAAAATAGTGTTTTTTCTAAATCAAGTTTTAGTGATAAAAGTTAAATAAAAAATCACCAAATTTTTTTACCGTGTATTATTTTTTCCAGTGTAGTCCGTATCCATACCTACAACTTTGCCGAAGACACCAAATCGATCAAAAATTCCTTCAAAAGATACAGATTTTTGAATTTTCATACATCATTTTTGTATGGACAGCTGCCAAATTTGTATGGAAAATTATATGGACAAACTAATGATGCAAAATGGCTTCTTTGGGCATACCGAAGGCACCAAAAAAGTTTCAGTCGGATTAAAAAATACAAAAATTAAAATTGAAGAAAAAAGACCGATTTCGTAGAGAATTGCTCTGTTGCATTTGATCGAAAATAAACTTTTCGATGACAATTTTGAACTTTTTTAGATTTGTTTGGAAAAAAAGAGAGCAATTCCAGCTCAAATCAGAAATTTTTCTGGTACTTTTGTACCCGACCCTCTCCGATTTCAATGAAACTTTGTAGACATCTTATCCTAGACCTATATAAGCCATTTGTGTGTATATATACACTGAAACAAAAATACACGCCACTTATATGAGAATTTTTTATTTTTAAGTCTAAAACTTAAATTTAAAGGTGATGTCACGATTTTTTTTCGTTCAAAATGTTTGAGGAAATAGCCTAAGATGTTATCAAAAGACTGACGAAAAATGCAGGATGGTATGTCTCACCTAAAAAAATACAAAAATCATTTACTAAAACTGTTTTTTTTTAAGTGGTCTAAACGTCGAAATTTTCAAAAACCGGTAAAGGGAATGGATGCCCCAGACAATTTAACATAAAAGTCTCCATATTGACCATTGTCCTATGTCCAATTCTTGGAAAGATACAGCGGTTTTAAAAATAAAAATGTTGAAAAAATGGTTTTTTAGTGGTTTTTGGCAATTTCTATACGACAAACTTGGTTTTTCAGTCTGGTAAATATTTTTACCGGAAAGCTCGTCCAATTTCCCATAAGTTTGTCTTTGACAGCATTTCAGTTGGATGTAAGGGCTTACAGATATAAGCTTAATTACATTGCTAATAACTGAAAATAGAATATTTTTTTCAGTGTGGTAGAAACCTAGATAGTAAATTAGCTTATATCTGTAAGCTCTTACATCCAATTGAATTGAAATGCTGTCAAAGACAAATGCTGTCAAAGACAAACTTATGGGAAATTGGACGAGCTTTCCGGCAAAAAATATTTGCCAGACTGAAAAACCAAGTCTGTCATATAGAAATTGCCAAAAACCACAAAAAAACATTTTTCCAACATTTTTATTTTTAAACCGCTGTATCATTTTTCAAGAATTGGACATAGGACAATGGTCAATATGGAGACTTTTATGTAAAATTGTCTGGGGCATCGACTCCCACTACCGGTTTTTGAAAATTTCGACGTTTAGACCACTTTTCAAAATAACAGTTTTAGTAAATGATTTTTGTATTTTTTTAGGAGAGACATACAATCCTGCATTTTTCGTCAGTCTTTTGGTAACATCTTAGGCTATTTCCTCAAAAATTTTGAACGAAAAAAAAACGTGACATCACCTTTAAATTTAAGTTTTATACTTAAAAATCAAAAAATCTCATATAAGTGGCGTGTAATCTCACATAAGTTGTTTCGGTGTATTTTTTTCAGAAAGCTCGTCCAATTTCCTACAAGTTTGTGTTTGACCACTTTTTGATACGACGCAACTGCTTCGAGATACAGTAATTTTTAAATTGCAATATACAAACATATTTAAATACCTTACACCCTTCTCAAATGTTGTTTTCGAGAACTATTGGCTCCATATACACAAAAATGGCTTATATAGGTCTAGGATAACATGTTTACAAAGTTTCATTGGAATCGGAGAGGGTCGGGTACAAAAGTACCAGAAAAATTCCTGATTTGTGCTGGAATTGCTCTAGAGAACATTCGCAGTATTTATAAAAAAAATATTCAGCGAACATCAAGAAGGTTCCAGCTGCAAGAAATAAATTAATTAACAACTTCCTGTCCAATTTGAACCATTTCACGTCTAAAGCTGATCCAGGAAATGGTTTTTAAATTGTAAATGTAAAAAATCAAACCTAAGTTAATTTGTGAATCATGAACAACTTGTGGAAAACCTCAAAAGATAGACTTTTGTCATATAAAACATAATTTGTAACCTTTTCTGGTTTCTGACCATGGTTGAGGTAAAGGAAGGAGGGAGCTGAATTTCAAGCCTGAGTCTCAAAAATGTCAAAAATTCATAAAATTTTCTAAATTTTTTTTTCTCAAAATTTGATTCTACAAACAACGTTTTTTTTGACATGATTGTGTTAAACAAATCAGATATAAAACCTTTCTGCCGGCACTGTTCACCACATCCTTCCGAAGGCTGGGGATCCGATTCGTGAAATTACTTAATGTTTTGATGCTCTCGGCGAGCAAGCATAATCTGCTTATGCTTGGCTGGGTTGAGCGCTGGAGACTGACGATGACTCGTTCTGACAGCGGAGCAAAGCCTGGCCGGAGAAAAAGGCTTTCAGCGCTAAATTCATATGAAGGAAAGCTTGCTTCTTAATTGGTAAAGTAAACTTGCAACTATTTTGAAACAAAACATGTAAATTTATGAAATAAGAGCTTCAATAATCTATTTTATTATAAATTCATGAATTGTCTTTCCGTAATGCTCCAAAAATCTGCTAGTTTTTTCTACAGTGCAAAAGAGAATTAAATTATGCAGAGAGGATTAACTGTTATAATCTCCCCCTCTTTCGTCTTTTCTCATCAGGAATTGGCATCACACATGGGCTGGAAGATTTTGGTTATTGGAGCTCACATGTGGCTCCCCGACCAAAAAAAACCCCAGTCTGCCCGGAAGGCCCTTAAATACTGGGGCTGTCTTTTGCCGTTGACACACACAAACTGCTGACTGAAGGGCCGGAAAATGTCTTCCAAAAGTAAACACCAAATAAGCCCAACGACGAGGAGCAGGGCCACAACGACGACTTTTCGAGCTGATTAAATATTTATCGGGCTTTTCACCCACGAGTCGTGCTGTGGGCTCACGTGGCAGCCACCTGGTGGCGCAGGCGGTAAAATATTAATGACAAAGTGCAAAAAAGCTACCGTTTAGAAGGGTGCGATTTGTAATTGTCAGTGCCATTTCGGGTAATTTCGGTGGGCGTGGGAAGTTCTCACTCCTTCTCAACAACTTTTCCGTGCAACACGGCCGTGCGCCGAAAATTGATTGTCGTTCTGGTTGGTTTTTAAGGCAGATGAGTCCACACTCGATGACGATGACGCAAGAGCATAATATTATGATTGAATTAAACAGAGGCTGTGTTTTATCTGTCAAGTGGGCGCGCCGCCGGTGGATGGTGGCTTCTGAGATAGACAGATGAGCGCCATCAATCATGAAAGGCGGTTTCTGTGAAGGCTTAAGGGCATTCGTAATGAGTTCTTCGAAAGTGTTTACAGATGCTTGAGGAGAGCATTCTGAAAAGCTTGAAACGTTATCAACTGAAGAACATTACACTCAAACACCGATGGTTTGACACCAACTGTTGTCAAACGAACGGGGTCACTTTTTAGTTTGACACCCCTTTAACACGGAGTTCACACACACAACCAAACGTTTGTGTTGATAGTGTGTGTGAGCGGCGTGTAAAAAGTGACAGTTCGTCACTTTTTAGTTTGGCTTTGTCAACCCAACGGGGTATAAACTAAAAAGTATCAACTAAACTTAGTTCCTAATTTGATATATTTTTGAAAGATTTTCAGAATATTCCAAGTCATACAAAAGACCCTCTCCCACCATTCAAAAAAAACCTGGGAAAAGAAAAAAATGATTTGAATTTAAACTTTTATGTTTGCAATTAAGTGGAAATGAGTCTTATAAAACCCTCTACGGGTAATTCTCCGCCAACTCACACAGCAGTTGCCCCGACCCCTCTTCGATTTGCGTGAAACTTTGTCCTAAGGGGTAACTTTTGTCCCTGATCACGATTCCGAGGTCCGTTTTTTGATATCTCGTGACGGAGGGGTGGTACGACCTTCCATTTTTGAACATGCGAAAAAAGGTGTTTTTCAACAATTTGCAGCCTGAAACGGTGATGAGATAGAAATTTAGTGTCAAGGGACTTTTATGTAAAATTACACGCGATTTGATGGCGTACTCAGAATTCGAAAAACTTATTTTCATCGAAAAAACACTAAAATGTTTTAAAATTCTCCCATTTTCCGTTACTCGACTGTAAAAAATTTTGAAACATGTCATTTTATGGGAAATTTAATGTACTTTGCGAATCTACATTGTTCCAGAAGGGTCATTTTTTCATTTAGAACAAAATTTTTCATTTTAAAATTTCGTGTTTTTTTCTAACTTTGCAGGGTTATTTTTTAGAGTGTAACAATGTTCTACAAAGATGTAGAGCAGACAATTACAGAAATTTTGATATATAGACATAAGGAGTTTGCTTATAAACATCACGAGTTATCGTGATTTTACGAAAAAAAAGTTTTGAAAAAGTTGGTCGTCATCGATCATGGCCGTTCATGGTCACCCGCGACAGACTCGGACGACGAAACAAAGAGAAACGCAAAAAGTAACTTTTTCAAAACTTTTTTTCGTAAAATCGCGATAACTCGTGATGATTATGAGCAAACCCCTTATGTCTATATATCAAATTTTTTGTAATTGTCTGCTCTACAACTTTGTAGAACATTGTTACACTCTAAAAAATAACCCTGCAAAGTTAGAAAAAACACGAAATCTTAAAATGAAAATTTTGTTCTAAATGAAAAAATGACCCTTCTGGGACAATGTAGATTCGCAAAGTACATTAAATTTCCCATAAAATAACATGTTCCAAAATTTTTACAGTCGAGTAACGGAAAATGGGAGAATTTTTAAAACGTTTTTAGTGTTTTTTTCGATGAAAAATAAGTTTTTTCGGAATTCTGAGTACGCCATCAAATCGGGCGTGTAATTTTACATAAAAGTCCCTTGGACACTAAATTTCTATCTCATCACCGTTTCAGGCTGCAAATTGTTGAAAAACACCTTTTTTTTCGCATGTTCAAAAATGGAAGGGGTCGTACCACCCCTCCGTCACGAGATATCAAAAAACGGACCTCGGAATCGTGATCAGGGACAAAAGTTACCCCTTAGGACAAAGTTTCACGCAAATCGAAGAGGGGTCGGGGCAACTTTTCCCGATTTCGTGTGAGTTGGTAGAGAAGGAAACGAAGGAATATATTCACGTTTATGGTGCAAATGCACCATACTCATGAATAAATTCCTTCGTGAATCTCACATTTGTGAACTTAATTCACCATTACGGGAATTGCTTTTTTCTGTGTAATAAAATAAATTAATTTATACTAAACATGTTGAAACCCAATGATAAATTCCCAATGAAAAATTCAATGATTAACAGTAGTAATTGAGAGGTTTGGATGGCCTCTTTAATAACTCAGCAATTCCATTTGAAAAGAGCATAAACCGAAAAAAAGTTCTCCGATCGGGCTTCCTTGACAAAAATAATAAGACCCGCATTTTAGCCATTAGGATGACCTACGCTGGGCTAGGATGGCCCTAAAAATAGCAATTTCCGTAAATTTATCTTTCAAAAAAAAAATCATTGCTTCTTACCAACCGATTAGAGCGTCCAATTTCCCGGGGTTAGAAAATTCCCGGGAAACGGGAAATTTTCAACCAATTTCCCGGGAATTTCCGGGAAATTTAAAAAAAAAATTAAAGGTTGTTATAATCTTGGTTTTAATTAATATTATGCAACAAAATTGTATAGGACATCAACACAAATGGTATAAATAAGTGTGAAGATTAAATAACAGCTTGACTGCATGTAAAAAATCATTCAACTAATGTATTTTGGTGTTTTTTGATGAGAAATTATAAACTTGCCTCTGTGACCATTTTATTGAAATGAGAAAAAAATGCAGAAATTATGTTTTTCATGACAAATACTGGTTTCAGCTCTTGAACAAATGGTAAAGCTTTTTAGTGTTGGTTTTAATCTAAACAACCCAAAGTTTTCAAATATATGAAGCAAGCTTTGAATATATTTTTGCATTTTTTGAGAACAAGCAATAGAAAGTAAGTTTTCAATGTTTTTTTTTGTATTATTATGCATCATGATTTAAATTATACGATAAATTAACACCATTCCACAAAAAATGTTCTCTTTTTTGCCTTCCTCACCTCAATGAGGAAAGGCAAAAAAAAAAATGAAAAATAAACTTCTTTATTCGACCTCTTAGACCCACTTTCACGTATACCTATCGAATCAAATTCTGTACAAATGTCTGTGCGTGTGTCTGGATGTGAGTCCGTGCACCGAAAAATATGCACACGATTATCTCCGGATTGGCTGAACCAATTTCGACCGTTTTGGTCTCATTCGATCCGTCTTGGGGTTGCACAAGACACTAGTTAATATTATGAGTTTCAGAAAACTACTTCAAAAGTTATGCTAAAAAACGATTTCGAAGTCCGCAAGATTGTAAAAAGGGTGGTTTTTGTAAGAAAACCCGTCATGCTATACATTTTTAAAAAGGTATTTTAAGGACATTTCCAACGAGCCCAAAACGTTGAAGATCTGACAATCCTATCAAAAGTTATAAGCACTTAAGTATTATTTATGCACTTTTTGGAGGCCGGATTTCAAATATTTTGATGAAAACGTTGTCCGGATCCACCATGTGATCTGTCTTTGTATAGGTACTCAAAAGACCTTTCCAATGAACCTAAAACGTTGATGATCTGACAACCCTATCAAAAGTTATAACCACTTAAGTGTTATTTATACACTTTTTTAGGCCGGATTTCAGATATTTTGATAACAACAAGTCTTATTTATACTCTTTTTTGAGGCTCTGTAGTGTATTAACTTTATGAATTTAAGGAAGGCACCATCCACCTAAAAGGTGGATTAATCAACTTTTTTACATTTAACTCTCTAACACCTGTAGTTGCACCAGTGCTCCATAATTCTTTTACTTCAAATTGTCATTTCTTTAGTACTAGGTGTTCAACCAATTGAATTAATTTTTTTTTTTGCACAAATTCGATTTTCATCTCATTTGATCATGGTAAACAAAAACGTAAAAAAAAACTCAATTTTAATTTGGATGTAAGGAGTTAATATTGTTTTGATGAAATAACATAAATCTGTTTAAAGCTTACCTAATTGTAATAATTTAACACTCATTAAGCAAGATCTTTTCCCAGTTGCTTTAAAAAAAATATATTATCAGAAATCATTCTGATATCATAATTTCTGATAATCTGATTATTTATATTTAAACCAAATAATACATTTAGTTGAACAAAATCATGTTGAGTTTGTTCATTTATTATTTTTTCAGAGCAATTTCAAAGATAGTTCCAAAAGTTTAAAAAAATGTATACTTCCGCTTGAATTTCGGGAATTCCCGGGAAATTTACAAATTTCCCGGGAAACGGGAAATATTTTTTTCGGGAAATCCCGGGAATTCCCGGGAATTTTTTTCCCGGAACGGGAAATTGGACGCTCTACAACCGATTTTAGCTGTCATGGACGCAAATGAAAGGTGATTAGTTGGCTTTTCAAGGAAAAATAAAATGAGGTAAAAAAATTTAGTCCAACATCAAGTCTAATCTAATCAAATCTAATCCAACCCTAGCGCAGCCAGTCTTTCGAGGGCATCTTGGAAAATGCCTTAGGTTGATTGATGCCTAGCATCCTCTTGTTGGCCAGGCCAACTGCGTAAAGTTAACCGCAAAGATGATTCGTTGAATTGGATTGAGTTTGAACACGAATGTTCAAACAGCAATACAGTTCTGAATCTACGGGGGAGGAAGAAACGTGGGGATCCCCCGCTCACGTTCGTGTTTGTTTAGGCAATTGATCGTTTGGAGCCTTCATGCTAAGAAGTTTTGGTGCTCCGGGACCCTCTAGGGATGGGACATTGTATTTCCACAAATGACCTGGACACTATTTGCCCTAGTTATAGCGCCACAACTTGCCCTAAATTCAGTCCAACATTAAGTCATATGAAAACTCAAAATGATATGAATACAAAGAGACGAATTCCGCTATATATAGCGGAATTAAAAGGAACAACTCGTCTCTTTGTATTCATAGTAATGAATTCTGCTAAAACGCTCAACCAAACCACAACTCAAAATGATGTTTTGACCAGGTCTGGACCAAAGAGCCTATGTCTTAATAAATTTTTATCGGAATCTTTGGAAAATTTCACATAATATTTAGAAAAATGGAAATGTTGACCCTTACGTTAACGAAATATGAAAATAAAAACTGGGGG
This sequence comes from Culex quinquefasciatus, assembly GCF_015732765.1. NCBI lineage: Eukaryota > Metazoa > Arthropoda > Insecta > Diptera > Culicidae > Culex > Culex quinquefasciatus. The sequence continues at coordinate 160,110,657 of NC_051863.1, read as the reverse complement.
TTTCGACGCGCCACCGCAAAAACATAATTATTACAAAAACGAGAAAAATCTACTTTTTCCACCGAAACTGCAATTGCTTTATAATTTCAGCAAGTATATCCTTTTTTGCGTCTTCAATTATAATGAATTAAGTACCCACATAAAAACAAACAATATTAATCTAATTTTAATTGAATTTCGCTTTTAAAATGCAAAATGCCTTCCGGTATCAAATTCGTTCTACCATTTCAATGAACAACTCAATTTCCACAAACACTTGTCGCACACACTTGTCATGATTCCATTTTTTTGTTGCGTTAATTACTAAATGTTTCGAAACGGCCCCCCAGGATATACAAATAAAAACCGACTGTGTCGCTTACATGTCAACCTGCCAGCGGAAATGGAGTAATTAATTCAAATAAGGCCCACACATTTGGCACACTTCATCATAAAAAAAATCCCACATTGTATCTCACTTTGATAAAAAAAAGGTTCGGGTTGGGAAAACGGGGCTTAAAAATTTAATTTATTTGATAATAAAAAATCACATAATTTTGAAACAGTCAAGCCGATTCACGTGACATCGTTTCAAGCTTTTTTTTTTTCAACGGAAGGAGAGAATCTTATCAAGCTCAGTAACTTAGTCACCGGTTGAGATATGCTGTAATCTTTTCCCACGCTACTGATTCAACCTGCAATCAAAGAAATGGTCTTATCGGCTTAGTACAAAGCCATCAATTAATTCCAGGGGTAGTTTCCCCAACCGTTATCAGCCCTATAAAACGCGACCGATTTGTTCGAAAATCAACCAGTGCCAAATTTGAAGTCTTGGTTGAGACACTTGAAGAGCCATACAAACCTTTCAAAATGGTCGCTCGCTTTCTGTTGTACGTTGGCTTCCTAGCCACTATTGCTCTGGTCATGGCACAGAGTCCTCAGGACTGTACAGTCCCACCGCCACCAGTTGTAAGTATTAGCTAAAACATCTTAGAGAAACCTTCTGACACCTCTGTTCAACCAACAAGAGTCCCAAGCTGTGCTGCCCGTTCATGGACCAGGGCCCGGTGTACAACGAATCGATCTACTTCGACTGCTGGGACCAGTACGCGGAGTTCCCGCTGGTGCCCATCGCCGGCGGTGGCATCGCCGGGGGACCTGCCGGTTGCGCCGCCGAGTGCTTCTTCTCGAAGCTGGGCCTGCTGATGCACAACCAGCACTACACGCTGGTGGACTTTTACGCGCTGGACAGCCACGTGAAGGATTTTGTCGACGGCGAGCGGTACGAGTTCATCCGGCAGGCCATGCGGTACTGCGTCAACGAGTCCAACGTGAGGGCGCCGATTTTTGTGGAAATTCAACGCCGACCGGCGGTTATCGACGGGCTCGACAACTGCAACCCGATTGCGGGCTTTGCCATGTCCTGCATGCACTTTTACGCCATTAGGGTGAGTTTGGGGTGGTATTTTTTAAGGTTGTCAATTTATTGACGTTCTACCTTTTCAGAACTGTCCCGACTGGACACCTGATGCCACCGAAGGCTGCGATGAGCTGCTGGACTTTTACAATCAATGTCCGTTCAATCCGTACTAAATTTAAACATTTTTGAAATTCACGACATTGGAAATTGAAATATGGCTTTTATAATGTAGAAATTCGAAAAAGTAAATAAAATTTATATCAGCAAACCACATGAACATGTTAAATTTTAAAATTATGAAAAAACGCTATAGTTAATTTGTTTGTATGAATTTATCTATTTATTATAAATCCAAGAACTTTTTTTAACCACCTAAGAGATTTGTGCCTTCCTACCAAAATCAATTGCAAAAGCAGCGCCTGAATGCATGCTATTGGAAGGTAGTTTCCCAATATTTTCGCAAGGGGTGTCAAATGGTCAAATGTCTACCAAAATATTCATTTGTAATTAACTTTTGAAGCACTCCATCGATAATAATGATTTTCAATGGGGACAAAAGGGTCCCCGTCTCGGACTGAATTGATCATATCCATCATAAATCGGTGCAGCCAGTTCCGAAATATTTAAGTGAAATTTTTTTTCTACACCCATCCCCACAAAAAATATTTTATTCAGATTATGATTCTGAGTCGATACGTAAATTCCTAGGAAGGTCGGATAGTTTACTGAAGAAGTTAATTTTTTGAAAGACCTTTACAGTGAGTAAAGCATAAAATGGTATTTGCTTTTAACAGAAATGGTCACATTTGACCAATTCTCTCAGATTTTGGTCATTCTTTTTTTTGTATTTTTTAATCATTGTTGAGATTTGCGAAGGCCTAATTGGGCTGAATTTCTTTGAGCAGATCGAAAGTCCCGATTGTTTTGGTTGATCAGCTAAAACTAGAATCCATTTTTATTAATCCAACTTCTTTTAACTTCTTTTAACAACTTACAATTATTCAGTAATTAAACACCCTTCTTGCAATCTCATTTGGCTTCGGTTTTCCGGATCTTTCTTCACAAATTGGTGCAACTGATTCTCTTCTTTTTGAGTACTTTTTGGTGTTAATCTTTCTTCATCTTAGCAGTTGGCAATGAACAGAGTTATTCAAAATGTTAGCCAAAGTTCTGTTCCCACTCAGGCATCACAGACAAGCAGATCATTGATTCTCGTCGCAACATTCTCCCCCTCGTAATACGAGCTGTTCACAGAAGTGTTACGCCCATTACTAGCGAAAGAATCACCGTTTGCAGTCATGTACTAATCCTCTACCTCCATACACACACCAACCCAGTTCACATTTAAACGCGATTGGTTCGTCTAGTTTGCCTACTCGAGCGTCTATTGGTGCTGTTAGATGTGCATTTGTCAGCCCAATAATTAATCGAGGCTTGGCGTGCTGATAACTTCTAACATGAATACCTTTTAAGTGGTCAAACTTTGAACCCAACTTTTTAATACTGAGACTTTGTTTTGGAACGTTTAGCTTGCTAACTGTGCGAACATCTACCAACGAATGTTTCCTTTTTTGGCTAAAATCTGATATTTGCAACTCTAAGCGCTGTGAGTTTGGTTCTTCTTTAACTGTTCCGTCAACCCACTGCCGGCTAAAAGTTTCCCTTGTCCCTTCCAGCTGTAGTTCGTCTACCAGGCTGTCCTCTATCATTGTGCAGCATGAACCTTCGTCGACAAATGCAAATGTTTCCACCCTTTTGGACTTCCCGTGCAGTATGACCGGGATGTACTTCAAACTGGTGGTTTCTTCTGCTCCTGTTGCTAATAAACACGCTCCCGATGTTGCTGCCGGGCTATCCAAGACGGTATGCAGCAGTTTATGATGCTTAAGACAGCATCCATTGATTCCACACTGCATCGCGGTTCTACACGGCCAAGGAAGGTGACGATTCAAACAACTTGGACAAAGTCGAGAGTTGTTTACATGCTCCCAACGGCTCTCAACAGTCATTGTTTGGAATAATGCACAAGCTTGAGAACGATGTCCAAGTTCACCACAGATGAGACATTTGTTATTTCGCTCACGACGGCTGGGTCTACTGCTCACTCCCTCACGCTCATCTTCGCCCGTTATCTCACTGCAGATGTCCACTTCACGATTCCCGAATTGCTCACTAGTGACCAGTGAGGTCACTTGACTAGCCGCCGTGACAAGTTCGAACATGAACTCACTAAAGGTAGCAATATTTACCTCGCGGAGCTGCATCTTGTGAAAGGCCCATCTAAGCTTCAGCTGTGCTGGTAGTTTCTGGACCATTTCTTGTAGCAGGCACGGGTTGTTGAGGTGGGCTGTTAATCCAGTTGCTGTGATGTGATCCGAAAAGTTCTGCACCGCAAGTCCAAAGTGTATAAGTGCATTGATATCTTCACTGTTCGGGGGTTTCGTAGCTCGAGTTTTGGACAGTAGTGATGATATCAGCAACTCAGGCCGACCAAAGAGCAACTTCAAGGTGGAGATTATTTGTGGGACACACTCTGGAAGAAGAAGCTTGCTGCTGACTGCATCTCTAGCAGGACCCTGGAGACAACGTTGTAGCCTTATCAGGTTTTCGACGTTGCTAAACTTGCAGGCTCTAGTTGAATTGTTGTAGCTGCTGTAGAATACTGGCCAATCTTCTGGTCGTCCGTTAAAGTTAGGAAGATCGGACGGAATTACTTGTCGGGCGAACATTTGTTGTAGGTAGTCTTCGGCTGTAATTGATGATGACTTCTTCTGGTCTTGTAGAAATGAGTAGAACTCGTCCTTCAACTCAGCATAGGAAGTGTGTACGGCATCTAACGTTGATCCTGCCCGACATGAATCCACCAGTCCGTTGGTTTTGTTTTGCAGCGCACTCAGGTGATTTCCCAAGATTGCATACTTCTGCTCCAGAATTCTCCTTTCTAGTGCAATTTCCTCTTGCAATCTCTGAAGGTTCAATACAATCACAGCCGGAATTCTCGAATTGAGGTTAGAGCACAGATCGCATCTCCAATCTATGTTCGGGGTGAAGTTGTGCACCGTCAAGCAGCTATCGTGGAAATAAGCACTGCAATCCTTGCAGGTGAAAATGTCCTCGCCTCCCGGATCTACGCCTGTTTTACATCTTTTGCACAGGTTGGTCTTCGGTTGGGACATTTCAGCGAAATTATGGTAATTGAATAATTTTTTAGTGTTGAGATTTGCGAAGGCCTTATTGGGCTGAATTTCTTTGAGCAGATCGAAAGTCCCGATTGTTTTGGTTGATCAGCTAAAACTAGAATCCATTTTTATTAATCCAACTTCTTTTAACTTCTTTTAACAACTTACAATTATTCAGTAATTAAACACCCTTCTTGCAATCTCATTTGGCTTCGGTTTTCCGGATCTTTCTTCACAAATTGGTGCAACTGATTCTCTTCTTTTTGAGTACTTTTTGGTGTTAATCTTTCTTCATCTTAGCAGTTGGCAATGAACAGAGTTATTCAAAATGTTAGCCAAAGTTCTGTTCCCACTCAGGCATCACAGACAAGCAGATGATTGATTCTCGTCGCAACAATCATGCTGAAACTTTTTTGGTGCTTTCAGTTAGAGAACCTATATGAAGAGGCGAAATGTCACTCTCAGAGTTCCAATCAAACTGTCACATCGGGGTTCCAATCGAGCAACAATATCATACAAGAAAAAGGTCGGAATTAATTTAAAATAATTTTAATTACCAATTTTGGTAGGTCCCTACTTTCGGTATGCCCAAAGAAGCCATTTTCTATCATTAGTTTGCCCATATAATTTTCTATACAAATCTGGTAGCTGTCCATACAAAAATGATGTATGAAAATTCAAAAATCTGTATCTTTTGAAGGAATTTTCTGATCAATATGTTGTCTTCGGCAAAGTTGTAGGTATTGTTGAGGACTTTTGAGAAAAAATAGGTACACGGAAAATAAAATTTGCAGATTTTTTTACCAACTTTTTTTTACTAAAACTCTATTTCCCAAAATAGGTATTTTTTTGATTTTCGAGATTTTTTTACATGTTTTAGGGGACAAAAATCCACAACTTTTGAGCCATAGATAAACATGGTCAAAAAATCTGCCACCGAGTTAAAAAATTTAAAAAAACAGTGATTTTTGGAAAAAATCGAAGTTTTATGCAAAAACAAGTTTGACATTTTTTTAATGCAAAATTGAATAAGGACCAAACATTGAATATTACGCCCATTTAAAATGCTAGTCTCGATTTAAAAAATTTCAAAATATTTTTTTTTTAAAGATCGGAAAACTTTACGAATGTTTTATGTTTAAACATTGAAAATCGGACCATTATTTGCTGAGATATGGTCATTAGAAAATGTTGGGTTGTTTTGATGAGATTAAGAAAACTTTAATTTTCGTGTTTCTTTTTCTTAAAGCGGCTCTATCTCAGCAACCCGAGGTCCAATCTTCAATGTCTCTTAGACAATTTTATAGCAAATTTTCTGAACATTTAAAAACAAATATTTTTTTTTTTTATATAAGAAAATTCAAAAATCTGTATCTCTTGAAGAAATTTTTTGATCGATTTGGTGTCTTCGGCAAAGTACAAGGTATAGATAAGGACTACACTGAAAAAAATAATACACGGTAAAAAAAATATGGTGATTTTTAATTTCACTTTTTGTCACTAAAATTTGATTTGCAAAAAAGCACTATTTTTATTTTTTTAATTTTTTTATGTGTTTTAGGGAACACTAAATGCCAACTTTTCAGAAATTTCTAGGTTGTGCAAAAAATCTTTGACCGAGTTATGAATTTTTGAATCAATACAGATTTTTTCAAAAAATTGATATTTTAACTCCATTTTTCGATGTAAAATCAAATTTGAAATCAAAAAGTACTCTAGTGAAATTTTAATTAAGTGCACCGTTTTCAAGTTCTAGCCATTTTAAGGTAACTTTTGTGAAAATAGTCGCAGTTTTTCATTTTTTTTAAATTAGTGCACATTTTTGACCTCTTTTGAAAAAAATATTTATGATAAGCTGAGAAAACATTCAATATAACGTCATTTTGAAATGTAAGTCTTGATTTGAAAATTTTGAAAATATTGTTTTCGAAATTATCAGAAAATTTCAGAAAGTTATAATATTTTGGCAATAAATATTTTGATTTTTTGAAAAAATCAGTATTGATTCAAAAATTTATAACCTGGAAATTTCTGAAAAGTTGGCATTTGATGTTCCCTAAAAAACAAATCAAAAAATAAAAAAAATAAAAATAGTGTTTTTTGCAAATCAAGTTTGGGAGACAAAAAGTGAAACCGAAAATCATCAAATTTGCTTTTCAGTGTAAACCTTATCCATTCCTGCAACTTTGCCGAAGACGATCAAAAAATCCTTCAAAAGATACAGATTTTTGAATTTTCATACATCAATTTTGTATGGACAGCTGCCAAATTTGTAAGGAAAATTGTATGAACAAACTAATGATGCAAAATGACTTCTTTGGGCATACCAAAAGCACCATAAAAAAATCATCCGGATTCAAAAAAAAAAAACAAAAATTCAAATTGAAAAAAGATCGATTTCGTAGAGAAGTGTTCATTTGAACAATATCGCGAAATATCAACATGGTTTACAGACATTCAAAAACACTAGTATAGGGTAGGGTAGTCATCAATGAGACACTTTTGGTTTTCAACTTTCAACGATTTTTCTAATTTTTTCATCAGCATTTTTTAATGAGCTTTTAGTTGCATTATCTTTCTTTTAATGTGTTCTAACATTGACCAAAATATGAGATCGATCTGACGTCTACAGCCAGAGTTATTCAACTGTCTCATTGTAGACGCACTTGGCAGGAACAATGAGACAGCTGGGGAACAATGAGACACTCTACGAAAATCAACATTTTTCTAGCAAAACATCATGTTTTTGTATTGTTCCATTGCAGGTGAAATTCCTTGAACATTTTAGAGCGATTTTGTCAACATGAAACTTTTATTAACAAAAGTTACACTAAAAAGTATTTAAATTTTGTAAACTCCATATATTAATACCAAATAACTTTGTATTTTTGGTTAAATGAAGTTAAAACTCTATAAATATGCCAAAAATCACTTTTAATTCATGTTTTGAAAGATTTCCATCGATTTTGAAAAGTTTATTGAAGAAAAATCAAAGTGTCTCATTGTTACCCATGGGCTGAAATGAGTGGGGAACAATGAGACAGCCCTGGATTCTGAGTATATTCTAAATTTTGGCCAAATATAATGAAAGGAAATTGTAGCCCAACTCAATCCCTATGGAACGTCGAAAGAAATTTGAAGAAATATTAGTTTTGGTGTTTATGGCAGCCTACGAGCGAAAAAGTAATTTTTGTCCATAATTTACTTTTACACCCCATAATCGAACATTTATAAATAACTTTTCAAGGGAGCGTCCATAACCAAAG